>NC_137790.1:32268055-32368055 GCF_963383645.1 Muscardinus avellanarius
GTTAAGAGGAAAATTCACGTTTTGTTTTTGAATGTCAGGGTCATGTTTGATACCTTACTTTCAGTTGTTTTGCATTCTGAAGAATATTTCCTTTCAAAGAGCATTTTTTCTATATGACCTCTTGTATTTTAATATATTTGTTTTTGTCCTATTAAATATCACATGACATAGAAATACTTTATTTCATTAAGGTTTCTAAATACTTATTGACTCTCTCTCCACACACACACACACACACACACACACACACACACACACACACCCCATAAATGGACACACATAAATAACCGCCCTCCATTCAAATAGGACTGTATTTTCTTTTTTATGTTAAAGAAGAACAAAGGAGGGAATGAAAAAAATCACCAAAGTACAGTTCCCAAATATTTATGTCCCAATTTAAGTTAGTGTACCCAATTTAAGTTGTGGCTAAGATATGCACTTTAAAAATAGTTCTGCAAGAATGTAGCATTGTGGCCTGAGATAAACAGGAGAGGAGATTAAGAAAATAAATCATTTTAAATTGGACTTCCTTCCTTAAGTAGTTTGAGGGGAAAAAATTCAACTAAATATTGAAGTGTACTGATAAAGAAGAAAACTTGCATATTTGTGAAATTCAGTTTTGGTATTCATTTGATCCATTTATGTTTACAACTTATTATTTTTTCTTAATGAATGCAGAGTATATACCATTGTATAGATCAGTAGAATGGCATTTAGGCAAATTGTGAATAAAGAAAAATAGCAATGTATGGTTGGGTATATAATATTCTAAAGTTTACATTAATTTGTTTTTGTCCTGTCCTCTCATTTTGTAAAAACAGCTGTGTAACCCATTTCAGATAATGGAGTTCTGGCCAAAATTTACTACTTTAAATAATTTTTTCAATATTCTGAATTTTTCTATTTTTTTTAATTTGAGGAGCTCTTTCCCATCTCTCTTCTCTGGCTATTAGACATAATTTACTTCTGCAGTTTTTTTTTTTATCTTTTCCTTCCATGCTTTCAGACTGAAACAGGTCAATAATCAGAAGAAAAAAGAACCCTGCTAATTGGGACAAGAGATTAAAAAAATTCCTAAACTGCACTTTTCAGATATGTCTAAATTTAGTACTTGAGCAAAATCTCCAGTATACCAACATCTATATAAAACTGACCTTTCTAGAGGAGTCTTAAAATTCCATACTTTATTCTTCCTTAATGGTCATTTTAAATATCTTCCATAGTAATGTGTCTGTATTTGATTGCAGATGAGTGATTATATAAATATTATTTTATTAAAATACTTTAATGAAGATAATATTTTTCAAAAAATCCTACAATTAGAGAATTTATCATGTAAATATGATATATACACGTGTGTGTGTGTGTGTGTGTGTGTGTCTTTCTCTGGCTTTTGCTATGTCCAAAAATACATATATACATACAATACACAATTATATTTATATATGTGTATATATTCACGTTAAATATATATATATTCTTAAATGTATTTTGTCATAAAAGGGCTTTAATTTTTCTCATAATTAGTCCTACAAAGCATAATGCTGCCTTATGTAAAGTAAGTTGGAATTTTAAGAATTTGAGAGTGGTTCTATTATCTGACTACAGATATCAGCCCACCAGCACAAGGAGTGGATCATAGACAAGTGCAGAAAGAACTCGGGGATGTCATTGTCCGTCTTCACACTCCAGTTGTACTGACTCCCACTACAGTCCAGGTCACATGGACGGTAAGTTTTCAAATACTTATTCAGTATAGTGGCCAAGGCTTTATCCAAAGCTTCTATTCATTCCAGGAAAAAATATCTAAAGAGAAAATGCAAATAAATAAACCACAAACTAGTAATTAAAACTATCATCCTTTAAAAATCAAGGTATACCCAATGCAAATAAAAGAAAATTTGTAGTAGATGAGAATAAGTAGAAACATAGTTTGAAAAGTTTGTGATATAAACATGAACTTTTCTGTCTTCTGAATTTTCCAGCAGCTTTATTGAGATATAATCTATATGCCATAGTTAAACTGTACAACTCAAGATTTATAGAGTATTTAGAGAGCCTTGGTATCATAACTAACATCTAATTGTAAGCATATCATTCTCAAATGAAAACCTGTGCCCATTAACAGGCATTTTCCTCTCCTCTTCTCCTTCTACCTTAACCCTGTGCAAACACTACACTGATCTATATTTCTATAAATTTGCCCATTTTAAACCATATATATATAAACCATATATGGTTTATAGAATATATATATTCTATGAATATATACATATATATGTATATATTATTACATATATATTACTAATATATTATATTATATATATGTATATATACATATATTATATACATTACATATATTATATATAACATACATTACATATATATATGTATTATATATTATATATTACATATATTATATATAACATATATATTACATATATATGTATATATGTATATATATGTAGTATATGTATATATACATATATACGTATATACATACATATACATATATGTACATATATAATATATATACATATATAGGATCATATAATTTGTTGTCTTTCTCATGTTTTATTTATCACAGTGTAACATATTTAAGGTTCCTCATGTTGGAGCATGTATTTGTACTTCATTTCTTATAATGTGTTATTCCATTGTAATATCCTGTTTCATTCCTTTCCAGCATAGTATTTCCAAATAATATTTCATTGTATTGGTGGATCATAATTTTTTATTTATTCAACTACTGCTATACCTTTGGGTTGTTTGAAAATTTTGCTATTATGAATAGTGCTACCATAAACCTTTGTGTACAAGTCTTTATGTGGACATGTATTTTAATTCTCTTAGTATACTCCTATGGATTGTTGAATAATGTGGAAAATAGGCACTTAAACTTTTACTGAACTGGCAAAATGTTTTCCAAGTGGTCATACCATTTTGTATTTCAGATAAAAATATTTTAATATTCTAGTTCTTCCAAATCCTTTGTATTTTGTCACCCATCCTCACAAACACTTATTATTCTCTTTTTGAGGGTAATAGCAAGTACATGCTGGTATATCATTGTGGAATTTGAATTTAATTTCTTTAATGACAAATGATCACGTTTTCATGTGCTTCTTGGGAATTTATAAATATTCTTTTGAGCAATAGTTGTTTAAATTATTTTTCTGCTTTCAAATTGGATTATTTGTCTTTTGATTAAACACTTCTTAATATGTCACTTACCTAATAAATAACTTGCACATGTCTTCAGCACGTAGGTTACTCAGATGGTGTCATTGAAAGTACAAGGTATTTTAATTTTAATAAAGTTATCTTCTAATTTAAGTCAACCATCTTTATATTCTTTTAGCTGACTCCTACATGGCAGCACCACAACTTTTATGTCTACAATAGCATGTGTAATAAGAAATAAGTGGGTCTTCCAAAATAACTTGGTAGTTCAATAAAGGTTAAATTCAAATATCATGCTTTCTTAAATGTGCCAGAATACATTTTTTTCAAATGGCAAAAAGCTTTGATCAGATAATAATTGCTGCAGTGAAAACAATAAATCACATGCTGATATAGTATATTGTATTAGAAAATACTAACACGCATATCTATTTTATTTGTGTATATATTGAAAAATGACTAATATATGGCCTTCTCTTTGCCTAACACAGTTAGTACCAACTTCTTACCTATGTTCAAGCTGACTCCATTTTAAAATTTAAAACTCCATAAAATTATATAGCATAATAGAAGGCTACATCTAATTGAAGCCCTTTGTCTATGTGGTGGAATTTGTGTAAGTGATGAACATTTAAGTAGGCATAGATGGAAGAATCTTTAATTATGAATACTGTTTATTTAGAATACATTTATAATTATGTCTATATTACTGTTATTGTTTGCTGTTAGGTAAGTGGCAAAGGATAACAAGTTAAGAAATTGTTCCCTTCTTCACCCTTACTTAAGGGAAAGAACTCTATCCCCCATTCCCATTACTTTCCTCAACTAGTGGTGTTGAAAATGAAAAATTAGTTATTTTTGTCATTTCCTGAATAGTTAGGCTTGGAGTGTAAAACATAATGAGGATATCTTCTCAATACAGATTCCATTGGGAAAATCCAGATTTATGAGTATGCTCTGAGAACCAGTAATGTTTTAAATGGTAGAGTAGCACCATATAAAAAGGCACAAATCTAGTTGAAGGGCACATGCAGAATCTTAATGATGATGTACATGAATAACTGCCATCACAGCATATAAATATACACTATAGGCACATGGCTAAATCAAAGAAGTGATTAACTCTATCTTAGGCACCAAAGAAGAACATCATTATTCATTTATTGTTTTGAGAAATATGGAAGCATTATTATCTAAGAAGAGGAGAAATTGAAATCACATTTAAGACTGTTTAGTCTCATCATAAACTTTTATAGAGGGAACCAACATAGACAGGTTGAATATTATTCCTATTATACTAAGTATATTTAAAAGTAAAAATAGGATTAGAATTTCCTCACTCACTTTTTCAAACATTTTTTTGTGCTGGGGATTGAACCCAAGGTCTCTTACTTGCTGAGCCTGCATGCAACCACTTAGCTAGACCACAGCTCTGAATTCCCTGACTATAAATCTGCTTTTTTTTTCCTTTTAAAGAGAAACTATATAAATATTTACCTGAAAAAGTATTTTAATGGTGAAATTTTGACATATTATCCTAGGTGGGACATTTTGCTACTTCATAAACCAGACCACACGATCAATTGAATATTCTGGTTTATGAGTACAAAGTATTGTAATCCTTTAATAAAAATAAGACTCCATTTATACTGACTATTTGGGATTATAGTGTTTTAATTCTAGTTTTGAAATAACTGCACAGATTTATTCTATGTTATTCACATAACGGTACCCATTCTTTTAGTCCCATGAAGGAATTGTCTCCTAAATATTCCAGTGGCACACTAGGGGAGCATCTTCTTTATTCCTATCATTCAGTAGCTTCCACTAGATACAAAACCAACTGAACCAAGAAAATGACTATATTTTTCATAGCAGATTTTTTCCTTCATCCTCAATTTAAAACATATTCTCTGCCCTGCTGGGCCTATGATGGGGGTTTCTTTTAAAGTTACTTTTTAAATGAAGAAAATATTGGGGTAAGAATCAAAGTCATTATGTTTATGAAGTTAATCACTTTAAGAGTCACAGAATTTAGAAGAGTATATCAAATTAGATCAAAATTGCATGTTAGTAGACTGGGAATTGTTCCAGGAAAGAGGCCATGCCATATTCATCTTTGAACCTCATGATACTTGTCATTACTAGTTTGTGTATCTGTCCTCTTCAAGGGTGATTCCTGGAGCCTGGAGTCCTTTTCTTTCATACCTGTTTCTCCAAACCAGAGAGTCTATTAGAAATATTCTTTCAGTAATTGTTAAATGATCAAATCAGTAGCTTTCATATATTTTAATTTTTATTTTAAAAATATAAGGAATTCAAATACTATCTCAGGGTATTTTCCCTATGATGTTGCAGTTACACATAATATATTTGAGAGAGGTACATTTAACAAAATAAGTCAAATTGCATTGGGGCCAGTTGCCAAATAAAGCATAATTATTTTAGTTACATGTAATATTTCAACTTGCTAATTATATAAGTTATTTAAATTATTACATTCTTAGCATTTGAGTTACAGATGTGCTAGGGTTTGAGAAAAGAAATTTATTCAACAACACTTGTTTAGACTTGAGGCCAGATGAAGTAGTTTACCAAAGGTTCCCAGGATTCAGTTATCAAAAGCACATGACCTTGTAGTGGACACCACCCATCAGCAAAGACTAAAGTAACAATAGTTAGCAAGGTTCCTTTATAAAAATAAAATAATTGCTGTCATAATGAGGGTAGGGAAAATGATAAGAAAATAGCCATCAAACATAGAAACTAGCAGTAAGTCACAAGCTAAAAAAGTAATTATTCTAGTGTTGGATTCTTACCTCCCTCCCTCCCTCCCTCTCTTTTTACTTTCCTTCCTCCCTCTTTCCCTTTCTTCTTTCCTTCCTTCTCCCTTCCCTCCCTCCCTCCTTCCCTTTCTTCTTCCTTCTTTTTTTGTCAAGTACAAAAATAATCATGTATCCTTTGCTTCCTAAGAATCACAACATTGGGATTGGAAAAATACTTCCGAAATTTAATTTTCAGAACTCAATTGAAACTATATCAACCATTTAGCAGATGTTTAGATGGAGATCTTGGTTTCGTCTTATTTATTACATTGAAAAGATATTGGACATTATAAGCAGTTTAATAAAAACCTGATTTGAAATTCACATATACCTCCCATTTGATATATTTCTTCTTTAACAAAGTTTCTTTATCGCTGTACATCTCTACAGCTTACAAAGATTTTTTTCTCTAGTTCCTGTGACTTGGTATTTGGTATTATGAAAGCAAATTAAGAATACTATGGTTCACAAGGTTTGGGATTGAGCTCTATTTCAAACCCAGGCCTTAGGACTAAAAGTTTTATTTTTCCTTAACCATTTCACATAATCCTTATAGCCATTTTTTTATTTGCTTCCCAAAATATTATTTTTAAAAAATCATATAAGCTTACACATGTATGGCCAGACTCTGATTGTAATCAGTATAAAAGAACATTTTCCTTATAGTTAGAATGTTAATAAAACTAGTAACAAGCTTATGGCTTAGCTTGGAAATGACCACCTGTCAAAATGGGCTACAAAAAATTGCTGTAGAACACATGTCCAATAAAAATCTGTCTACATTTTAAAAATAATGTTCATCATCTTCAAATTTACTTCCACCTGTAACAACAAATTTTCTCTCCCCCCAAGTGTCATGCGATGGCACAAAATTAAGTTAAACTCCTTAGATATTAAGTAGGGCATTCCTATATACCAGTTGGAGGCAGAGCTCACTGACCTGAAAACAGCAATGTTGTGTAGTAAACATTAGCTTCATAAAGTCCCTAAAACACTTAATTAATGAAAACCAAACATGGATAAAACCAATTTGCCCTGATTTACAGACTCCCTTCATCTGGAAACAGCTGCTTAATGTTCTTCTTAAAAACACAGCTTGCTTCTTTCAGTATTAACAAGCTATTATTGTGAGTTATGTCTTTCCTTCAGTATATAAATTCACATAAAGCAAATGCAGAGAAGTTTATAAAATGTAGACTTAATGTTGTTTTAACATATGCTGCAAGGATTTTTTTGAATTTTGACGGTTTTGATGAAAGGCATCTCTCTTTGAGTCTCATAAACTTAACTTTTTGCATCTTGCTTGCCTTATTTTATGATGTCAGAAAATCCCCTTAAAAATTATGTCAGTTGATACAAACACAAACTGGTAGTGTGGATAAGGATTCAAAGATTAGGACCTTCCATGTTATATTTAACCTCACACTTCCTAGATATAACCTCATTCACATGGAGAAGAAATTTTAGAAAAATATTGGAGGATTAGAGAGCTATCAAGTGGGTGAAAGAATTCCTGCTCATGGAGATTGATTTGAGAGGTTGAAATTGGCTTTATATACAAATACACACATGCTCCAACCTGACTTATGTTGACTTCATGGAACTCTTCAGTGTGAACATTCCAAACATGGCCAAATATTCTGCTGATTCACTCTACTAAGACTGAAGTTGTGTGGTTTTTAATTTTTTAAAGCCAATATTTTAATTAAGTATTTACTGATTTGCTGACTTCACTCCAAAATAAATAAAATAGTGCTGTGACTAAAGAAGAAATGTTAGAAGTTAAGCTATGAAAGAAGATCTTTTGTTTTTGAAATGCTATTTTTGGATAAAAAAATTTTTAGAAATCTGAAGTAACCATTCCTATCACAGCCCTTTCTATTTTTTCCTTCTCCCAATGACTCCTGAAATGAGGCTATTTAATTTCTTGTCCACTAATCTTTATACTTTATTTAACAGCAAAATATTCCAAGTTTAAACCTTCTTAGACTATGACTATTACTCTATATTATAGGATATTAATTGGAGAAAGTTCTGTAATAGTTTATGCTTAAATAAAGCATGCCTAGAAATAAAGCAGGGCAACAGAGATGGTTTAAAATGTTTTAAAAATCTAAATGTCATTTTCTCCCTGAAAATAAAGCAACTCCTCACCTTATAAATGTGGTTTATTTGATGTAGCAAGAGATCAGGTTTTATTTTTTCTTTTGCACTTATATGTATTCTATTTTCATGTAATTATCATAAAACTGAATATAAACACTTTTTAAAAGTTCAGTTTGAGATGAGTTTCATGTTAAAAATCTCAAATTGCTATTGAAAGTAGTTGCTGTTCCCTAAATGAAGAAATGAGAGAGTTGTCAGATTGTGTCAAGAACAGGGCTAGTGAAGGAGCAAGAAGCTGGTGAATAAGTAAGAGCTTTATGCTTAATATTTGGCAGCGGGCAAAGCTTCCTATACATTTAAAACAGATGTTCTAACTTCACAACTTTAATCCCTCTCATATGCTTTCTCCAGCCTTGGGGGTCCATACAGTCTGTTCTCACACTTCTTTCCTGGGGTAATCTCTACTCTTATTGCAGACTGAAGAGCTTTTGACTTCTTTCTGGGAAACTATCTCCCCTTTCTGACTTAGTGAGGTACCTCTCCTCCCTAGATATTCTTCCTTCCTGGTACACTCAATCATTACATTTGTTTATGCTATTTACTATAATTATAACGTGACCATTGTTTAAGTGATGACCTGCTAATGCCTAAATACACCTAGACACTAAGGATTATCAGGGCAAGAACTTGTTACCATCACAGTCCCCTTTATGTCCAAAGCTTAGCATGACTTCCAGAACCTATAGAAAAAAACTAAAATATAATAGGCTTTGAGTGAGTGAAGGTATCTGAATAACAAGGGAAACAATAGAAATCCCTGATAAATGGCACATTACACGTAAATCCACAGAACCAGAATTGTGGAATTCAAGAAAAGGTCAAGCAAATGAGAACTGAAGCTAGGCCGGGCTTGGTAGCACACACTTGTAATCCCAGCATTTGGGAGCCTGAGACCTGGAGGATCATGGTTCACAGACAGCCTCAGCTACTTAGTGAGGTCCTCTGTAATTCAGTGAGACCTGGTTTCAAAATAAAGAATAAAAAATATGGCAGGGGGTGTAGCTCCAAGGTCGAATGCCCCTGGCTTCCATCCCCAGACCCCCCCCCCCAAAAAAAAAGAGAGAACTGAGGAGAGTTGTTCCACTCTTCTTTTTGGAAATAATCTTAGGAACAAGGTGAACTTTGAATTGGAGGAGATTATTTTATGTAGTGAGATGAATCAGAAAGCCAGGGTATCAATCAGGTGGTATTTAGGAGGACAGAAATGGGACTAGAAAAGAGATGGTGGGTCCCTCCTGATGGATGACTTAGCTGCCTTCATTCTCAAGTGCCCTTTGCTGGTTTTCTAGGTTGACCGCCAGCCCCAGTTTATTCAGGGCTACCGAGTGATGTATCGTCAGACCTCAGGCTTGCAAGCTACATCTTCCTGGCAGAACTTAGATGCCAAAGTCCCAACTGAACGAAGTGCTGTCTTAGTTAATCTTAAAAAGGGTGTGAGTTACGAAATCAAAGTTCGACCATATTTTAATGAGTTCCAAGGAATGGACAGTGAATCTAAGTCAGTTCGTACTACTGAAGAAGGTGAGTATCCAGATTTCTAATGTCCTTCAAACTTGTACCATGATTAAGTCAATTTCCATTTCAGTTCTACCTTATTATTTTCTTTAAAAAACAAAAGAGATCACTTAAAGATGAATCCAGAAAGTAGAATTTTCTTTTTATATCCTGATAATTCCATAAACCCTGACAAAAAAACATGACTCGATTCTATAAATGAACTCTGATTTTTTCTTAACTACTTCTGTGTCAGTACACCTGAATGTGAATTTAGTACACTTGAATCTGATATATTTTAGTACACATGAATATGATTATAATATGTTCCCATATTTTTATGTTCATTTAGTCAATTTTGCTTGATTAGAGGACAGGCTATAGGAAAACCATGAACACAAGCTATTTGAGAAAACTGTCCTTTTTGGTGTAGTATAATATGACTGTATAAAATCAGCCTCTTTCTACTGTGCATTTTGCCTGTCTGACCCATAATTTCTAATTTGGAGGGTCACTTACATGTTTGCAATACCTTTCTTCTTAATAATGCTCTTCCTTTCCACTCTAGACTTTTATTTTTTACCTACAGATACTTTAAAGCCAATCTATGATGAACCTGGATTTAATTTCAGCCAGTTCGTTTACTAGTATCTTCTTCAGTAAAAAAAAAAAAAAGCTTCAAATAAATTTTGGCATCAAAGTAAGCAAATGAGATTGCACAATACACTTCCCCATTCTACTTTTGTACCAATTTTATGCATAATTCCTGTAAAAAGCCTTTTCTCTGAGTGATTTCACACAAAATGACATAAAAGTAGCTTTAAGAATATGCACATAGGTTGTGCATGCTAATAGGTATAGGTTCATGTTGGGTCAAACAACTTTTACATTATACATTTTCTATAATATAATACATGATGAAAACATTATCTTCACATTGGTTTACATTATGATCCACTGGCATGGGCAGAAGTATATATATTAAAGCCGTCATTAGCCTACTTTTAGTATATGTAAAGAAAAATATTACTAAAATTTAGTCATAATATTTTATACATTACTAAATTTTACCTAATGTTGAATGACATTACTGATTTGTGATGTAGATAATTTGAATACAACATGCTACATTTGAAGTTTTCTTCCAAAAATCAATTTCACTTCAGTTAGACTTTTCCTCTAGATTAGACATTTGTCGCCATGCAGTACACACAGTTATCTTTGATTTCTGTGGCCTTGTGAAGGTAACAAATGAAACTCAGCTGGGCTGTGGCTGGGAATGATGAGCAGCTATTTGGGTTCTTTCACATCTGTAGAAAGAAGCTGAGTACTGGAATAATTGACCTGTCAGGAAGCAGGCATGGTGTTTTCACCAAGCCAGCCACAAGGGGAATGAAATGCCAGTTTCAAAAATGTTATATTTTAGTGCAGTCTACCTAATAACTACAAGGCTTGTAGGCAAGTGGTCAGATTTATGTCATCATGCCATATTTTGGAGCAATATTGTCACAGAGAAAAACAGTAAAGAGCAATATTTTGTTAACATGTGTCTTTGTGTGTCCTATATCTCAATCCATATATGGTCACACCTCGATGAAATATGTTGTGAAGTTTTTCAAACAAGGGAGACCTCATCAACAGGCCTTACAAATATCTTTTTTAAGATATTTAGGATAGTTTTAGGAGACCATACTGTGTCAAACTATGAAAGCATGGATAGTTCTATATAAAAATCCTCTAATGACACAAACCTCTGATCTTTTTAACTGCTAGGATAAACTTTTTGTAGTTATCTGATTTTGCTTTCTCTTTTCTGGCTTAAATTCAGTGATTCACTGAGAATGGATGAGCTTTTCTATAAAATCAGTATTTCTTACGTCTCACATCCATTGAATGGAGGGTGCTGCAGGCCAGAGTCAGGAATTACCTCTCACTCACCCTATTTCAATGTGGTTGTAATTAGTTATAGGAGAAGCTATAAATGAAGAGAATTATTGTAGGAAATCAAAATATGTCTATTTCACATTTGACGCAACATGAACCTGGTTTTTTTGTTGTTGTTGTTGTTGTTTTTATCATCACTGTCTCTGGCTCATCCATACAAAATAAGTTTTAAATCTTAAATTACGGGTCAGGTCATAAGAGTCAATTATTTTTCCAATATAAAAAAAGAGTTCATTTTATTTGTTGGTGAAACTTATAGCCTATTTAGCTTGTCATTACTTATAGTACCATCATTACTTATAGCTTATTATTGCTTATTTAGTAAACATAAATTAAAATGCTATTTTAAAAACTGGTATTATTACCAAAGTAACACCTGATAAAACTTTGGGGTAGAGCCTTGCGTAATAGCTTTGCTTGGAAGCAGTGTATTTCTGGGATTCTAGCAACACAGTCTATTGCAGTTGAGATAATCAGAGCTTTAGAATTAGACTTACCTGAATTCAAATTCTGACATACTGTTTAAGTTCATTAAATCTCTTAGAGTAGATTGTTTACTCATCTATAAAACTGAGACCATAATGGACCAATAAAAGTATTAATAAAATAAAATAAAACTGAAGTAAGAGTTGTTTCTACCTCCTGGGTTTATTGTGAGAATAAAAACTATCACTTAGATTGGTGCCAGACATATGCAAACTGCTTATTAGAATGTTGCCTGTTAAATTTATTATTTAATGCCTATTACCACACTGATTGCATTTACTTTAAATTGTTAGCTCTATGCATTGAGCATAAGGTTGTTTTTCAAAAGAGCTCTCAGTTTTAAACAATTTATGCAAATTCATAACTACTGGAGCTAGAATTTCATACATCTTTTCTTTATATTCATGTTCTGTAAGTAAAATTAGTGCACACTGTGACTTATAGTTTTCATTTGCTTTAATTACTTTCTTTGCAGCCCCAAGTGCCCCTCCACAGTCCGTCACTGTACTGACAGTCGGGAGCCACAATAGCACAAGTATTAGTGTGTCCTGGGATCCACCTCCTCCAGATCACCAGAATGGAATTATCCAGGAATACAAGGTAGGGTCTGATTGAAGAAGGAAGGTTCACAATTTCCTGGAGACAGTTCAGTGTCATGTAAATAAGGCATAGCTCTGAAGTTTCTCTCATTTGATTGAAATGTAAAATGATTACATCTTTATGTGACAGCAGGGAAATGGATGGAACTGAAGAACATCACGCTAAGTGAGATTAGTCAGTCACACAAAGTAAAAAAAAAAAAATTAATCTTCTCCCTGATATTCAGAAAATAGGGAGAAAATGCATAGTAGGGGGGACTCTAGACAAAGAAGAAGAAACCATAGTCATATAAGGTGACCTGACTGAGGGGTGTGGGAGGGGAAGAAGGAATTTCCCTAAGGTACATGATGTCCATTCACAAACATATCAAAGTCAATCACTAAGCTAAACATGAGGAGAGGAGAGGAAACAGGATGGGACGTGGGTAAGGGCTAATTGGGTGATGTGTGCATGTATTGCCTCTACCACCTTGTACTTCATTAAGATATATGACTACAATGCACCAATTAAAAAAATAAAAATTATAGTGGAAATTGGAACTCTAAGATCCCAGATACACATTGCAGTTGGACAATCAAAGAACAATTGAGTGATTTTCTGTATAGTATGATTCAGGAATATCAGAATTTAACCAGGGTCTAGGGTACATAATGCAGGTTCAAAAATTTAAGCAGGGTTCAAGAATTTATTTATTTTTTTTTAAGTTTTAAATATGTGGAAACTCAGTCTTTATTATTTTTCTGATGTGCTTGGCATCTTTAATGATGTTATCACTTTCTTTTTTTTTTCCTTTTTTTATTGTTGTATTTGGGATTGAAAGCAAGGGCAATTTACCTAAGAGCTACACCCCTGGATCTTTCATGTTTTTTTTTTAATAATTTATTTTTTAAATTGGTGTATTGTAGTCATATATCAATCACATTGGAGTACAAGACTTGAGAGGATATACAAGCACACATCATCCAATTAGCCCTCCTCCAGCCCCCATCCCATTCCCTCCCCCTCCCTCCATCCCACGCTTCTTTGGTGATTTACTTTGATACATTTGTTTATATACCTCCTGCGTTTTAAAGAGGCTCCATCCTCCAGTATTACATACCCTCTGATTGGTCACATTAGTTGCTTCACTATAGGGCCCTTTCTATAGCTCAACCTCTTCCTGTTGCCCTTTTCCTCCTAGTTATTGCTGATTAAGAGAAGCGTCTGATTTATATTTTCTGCAATATCTCTCTGTGCATGCTGCGTTGCAAGTACCAATCCCACTCTTGATGGTCCCAGTAGTGGCCTGGCTACTCAGTGGACTGATCCAGACCTCGCTAGCTCAAGCAGCGGCCTTGCCTCATGGGAGGCCCCAGTTATGGTCTCGCTGGCCCCTGCACCGGTCTAACCCCTAAGCGGGCTTCGGTTCCGGCCTTGGAGGCCGCAGGAGTGAACTTGCCTCACGCCAGGTTCCGATGCTGGCCATTGGCCCCTGCACCGGCCTAACCCCTTGGCAGGATTCCAATCCCGGCCTTGGAGGCCCCAGCACCGGACTAGCCTCATGGCAGGCTCCAATGGCAGCCTTGTTGGCCCCAGCACCGGCCTAACCCCTCGGCAGGTTCCGTTCCCGGCCTAGGAGGCCCCAGCACTGGCCATGTCTCACGGCAGGCTCTGATGCTGGCCTCACCTCACGGCAGGCTCCAATGCCGGCCTCGCTGGCCCCAGCACCAGTCTAACCCTTCGGCAGGTTGTTATCCTGGCCTCGGAGGCCCCAGTACCGGCCTTGCCTCAAGGTAGGCTCCGATCCCGGCTTCGGAGGCCTCAGCACCGGCCTTGCCTTATGGCAGGCTCCGATGCCGGCCTCGCTGGCCCCAGCACCGGCCTAACCCCTCGGCAGGCTCTTATCCCGGCCTCGGAGGCCCCAGTACCGGCCTTGCCTTACAGCAGGCTCCGATGTCAGCCTCGCTTGCCCTAGCACCGGCCTAACACCTCGGCAGGCTCTTATCCTGGCCTCGGAGGCCCCAGCACCGGCCATGCCTCACGGCAAGTTCCGATGCCGGCCTCACTGGCCCCAGCACTGGCCTAACCCCTCAGCAGGCTCTTATCCTGGCCTCAGAGGCCCCAGTACCAGCCTTGCCTCAAGGCAGGCTCCGATGCCAGCCTCACTGGCCTCAACACCGGCCTAACCCCTCGGCAGGCTCCGATCCCGGCCTTGGAGGCCCCAGCATTGGTCATGCCTCATGGCAGGCTCCGATGCCGGCCTCACTGGCCCCAGCACCGGCCTAACCACTTGGCAGGCTCTTATCCTGGCCTCAGAGGCCCCAGTACCGGCCTTGCCTCAAGGCAGGCTCCAATGCCAGCCTCGCTGGTCCCAGCACCAGCCTAACCCCTCGGCAGGCTCTTATCCTGGCCTCGGAGGCCCCAGCACCGGCCTTGCCTCACAGCAGGCTCCGATGCCGGCCACGCTGGCCCCAGCACCGGCCTAACCCTCAGCAGGCTCTTATCCCAGCCTTGGAGGCCCTAGTACAGGCCTTGTCTCATGGCAGACTCCGATGCCGGCCTCACTGGCCCCAGCACCGGCCTAACCCCTCGGCAGGCTCTTATCCTGGCCTCGGAGGCCCCAGCACCGGCCTTGCCTCACAGCAGGCTCCGATGCCGGCCTTGCTGACCCCAGCACCGGCCTAACCCCTCAGCAGGTTCCGGACCCGACCTCGGAGGCCCCAGCACCAGCCTTGCCTCATGGCAGGCTCCAATGCTGGCCTCCCTGGCCCCAGCATTGGTCTAACCCCTCGGCAGGTTCCAATCCCGGCCATGGAGGCCTCAGTAGTGGCCTTGCCTCACAGCAAGCTCTGATGTCGGCCACTGGCCCCGGCGCCCGCCTAACCCCTCAGCAGGTTCCGATCACTGTCTCTGTGGTTATTATTTCAAAGGTTCCAGGTGTAATGTATCAGATCTCTGCCTCCCCTGAGTATTGGCCATTGGCATTGCCACTGCCTCCACCGTTTCAAATCCTTCCCAGGCTCTTTTTCCACTCTGAATGTTGTCCAGTGTTCCTAAGCATGCGTGATGGTAGCATTCGACATTTGGTGTAATTTCTCGAAAAAAATAAAGTTGGTAGGATCTGATTTCTGCTTCTCCTGAATACAAGTCTCCACCACCATCGCGGAGAACTCTTTCAACACCACATTTCTCCTTGGACTTTGCTAAACTCTCTCCTTACAGGTGATGTTTGAGATTCTTAAAAATATAGAGAAATAGCAGTCCTCTTTCACGGCGAATTTTTCCATAAGTTCCAGTGCATTTAGATAAGTTTTGCCTGCATCTCCAGTGTCCTGGCATCCATAACGGCTTTCTTACCTCCTCTCCGATATTTTTCTTTTTCTTTTTCTGTTCCTTTTTTTTTTTTTTTTTTAATAGAAGACAGTATATGTGGTTTGAGGAGGTAGTGGGATTAGGCACTCAGTAGCACTGTAACCCTGTCGGTTTCCCCATGGGTCCAGAGTGATCTGCCCTTCTCCGCCTGGGGCCAAGGGTCCCAAGACCCGGGCCCCAGCTGGCGTGTTCCTCGCGACACCTGCCCGGAACCCAGGGTACTGAGCCCAGTTTCTCCAGGGGTCTGGCGTGTTACGCGCTTTTCGGCCCAGGGCCCAGAGTCCTGCGACCCGGGCCCCATCTGGCGTGCCCCGCTCGCGACCCCTGCCCAGAACCCAGCGTCTTACTGGGCCCGGTTTCTTCAGGGGTCTGGCGTGCTACGCGCAGTTCGGCCCCAGGGTTCAAGAATTTAAACTTGGTCTGGCGTATGTAATAAAGGCCTCATCCTAGAAACTGACTCTGTTGCTAGAATTCTGAATAACAGATTTCAGGGCAGCAATTTTAAAACTACCTTCCCAAGAAAAAAAAGGAAAGTCAAGGTTTAGAAAGAGGTGGGAAGGGGCAGGGAGGGGGATTAAACCTTGTGCAAATTTGAAACCTCAAACTAAGAAAACTTCAAAACATTGATTTCTTTTGCTAATAGAAATGTTTATAGAATAATGAATCAACGTACTAAATAGAACTAAGACAATAGAAGACATTCCCCCCTCACTTGAGATAAACAAAAATTAAGTTGAATATTTCACTTAAAATTTTACCAATTTAATTTTATTTCAAAAATATATTTAACTGAAATTATATTAAATTAAAGGACAAGGTGAAGGTTTATTTTTAAATTATTTCCATTATATTATGAACCAATATGCTGCAGAAATATAAGAATAAATGCCTTTATAGTAGAATAGATATATATATTCTTAGGTTTTACAAGTGTTAGAACACTGAACACTAAGGAATTAATCACTATGTGTATTCAAATGAGTTTAAAAATTTAATTTTGTACAATCTATGACTAAATATATTAAGTTTCTAGTCAGTAAAATACTGATGATATTTTAATAACATTTAAATATTATCAAATGTTTAAATAATATGTAAATATTTTAATATTTATTTTTAATACATAATAAAATTCTCTTATTATAAACCTGTCAAAGTAGCAAAGTTTATACTTAAGTGAGCATTAACTATTCTTTCATTAGGAACACAGATTTCAAATGTACATCATGGAAATATGATACAAGAATTACTATTCTGGAAAAGTTTCAGGAACTTACTCTTTTCAGAAACAAATTTTATGGACTCTGGCATATGTATTCACATGTGGATTATATGATAAATACTATGGAAAAAAAAGTACTGTGAATACAATACAAATGTAGGTGTATATAATAATTTTATAGTAACATATTTCCACATACCCAAAGAAAATATGACCTCAAATTTGGTTTCTATGTGAAGTAAAAGTTAGCTACTTTCATTATCTAAAATGATTTCCCACCACTTTATATTTATATACATGTGTATGTGTGTGTAGATGTGTTTTGATCAATGTTAAGATTTATTAGTGTCAATGTAAATATTAGATTAATTTTCATTTTAGTCAATATCTATAACTTGGGTTAGTTAACATTGTGAACTACTTCTGTGTAAGTTAATAGTTTCTTAAATGAAATATAAATTACCTAGATATGTACCTATATACTTTAGATATAAGTCATAATCACCATTTTATAATAGATTATATGAAAAACAGATTTTGATAGTCGTAAAGTATGTGTTTTAATCCACACCAAAATTCTATTTTCCACCAAAATCAAATTTTCAGAGTATTTTTTCACTATGTATTCTAAATTACTTATGACTGTTAGTTCTGATAGTAAGATATAAACTAAATGGCATAGTTTTAGATTCTATTATTCTTTCCTTAATATGCAAACACACATATGCGCACATACACTTATGAACATAAAATATAAAAGTTGGGCTTTAGAAAGTGTCATTTTTAAACACTTTAGAAGTCAAGAAAACAGATTGATCACTATTAAAAAAACTATCATTTAAAGAGTCTAATCACCTGAAAGGGTAATTTTGAATTTATCTTCTTGCACTTTCCAATCCTATAGATCTGGTGTCTGGGAAATGAAACCCGGTTCCATATCAACAAAACTGTGGATGCGGCCATTCGCTCTGTAATAATTGGGGGATTATTCCCCGGTATTCAATACCGAGTAGAAGTAGCAGCAAGCACCAGTGCGGGAGTCGGAGTAAAAAGTGACCCACAGCCAATAATAATTGGTGAGTATTGATCTGTGTGGTCTGTTTCGTAGTACTAGTCAATAACTACAAGGTAGGCTGTGTTGTGGAATCTGCTTCCTAAGCATGTATAAGTACTTAGGGTGGATAGGGAAGCATGCTTCCTATAAACAAATGACTGACTTGGAATTCTTACAAAAATAATTGGTGCAGCCGTTTATGTTCTTAAGAGTCCCAAGATCTTAAAACTACAATCACTAAGAGTTTAAATAAATGCTGAAAGGTGATTAAATTTACTTTTAATCAATAGTTTCACTGGTAAGTTTGTTGGCATTGAAATACAGATAATGAATAGTTACTGAAAAGAGTGCATTGTGACTCAAATCTGTATGCATCCTTGTAGCCAGAAAAATGTCAAAACTTAAACAGAAACATGCCAAAAGAAACTTTGGAATCCAAATATATTATCCCAAGAAGAAATTCATATTAAATCTAAAACCATCATGGCATAAAATTGTTCCCTATCACCATGAATTATGTTTGTCTGTTCTGAAATGTATATAAATGGAATCATATAGAATATGATATTTTGTGTCTGGTTTCTTTCACCAAGTTTAATTTTTTTGAGATTCACCTATCTATATATTATGCAATTCATATATTTTATAGCTGAGCAGTATTCAATTGTATGAATATGCCATATTTTGTTTATCTACTTTTCTTTTGAGAGAATGAACATTCTTGTGAAAGCCTTTTCGAGAACACGTTTTTAATTTTTTTTATTTATTTTTATTTTTTTATTATCATTTTTATTTTGGTGGTACTGGGGTTCCTGGAAGCCCTTCTATCTCCAGGCTACACTCCCAGAACTATTTTTACATTTTTATTTGGAAACAGGGTCTCCTAAGTCAACGCGCGCATCTGGCTTCTAACCTGCACGATCCTCCTGTCTCTGCCTCCCAAGCACGGGGATTACAAGCCTGCGCCACCACACCCGGCTATTTTTTTTTCCAAAGAAATACCTGGTTGCAAATTTTCTGGATCACAGGGTTGTAAAATTTGACTTTATAAGAAACTAATACACAATTTTCAGATTGTGATAAAAAGTTACATTCCCCAGTAGCAAGGTTAAAAGGTTAAAGGAATTTCAGTTTTTCCACATTATCACCCACATTTGATGCTGCCAATGTTTATAATTTTAGCATACTACCTTCTTGTTATTATAACTTGAATTTTATTTTATAAATAATGATGTTGAACAGGTTTGCATATGATTGTTGGCTTCTCATATTGTGGTTTGTATTGTAACTTGGCCAGCTCGCTTGCTCGCTCCGTGTGTCTGTCTGTCTGTCTGTCTGTCTGTCTGTCTGTCTGTCTGTCTCTCTCTCTCTCTCTCTCTCTCTTTCTGTATTTTTAATTGTCTCTTATTACCGATTAGTAGGAGTTGTTTTACATTCTGATTACAATTATTTTTGTAAATATTTTATCCCAGCCCATGGCTTCCTAGCTTCCTATTCATTTTCTTAATAGTGTATTTTGATGGTATATTAAATTTTAATGGACTAAAATTTATCAAACTTTTTCTTTCATATTTATTACTTTCTAAGAAATTGTGGTCTACCTCTAGATGGTGTAGACATTTTCCTATACTTGTAATTTTAGTTTGTATCCTTAGGACTGTAATTCATCAAAGATAATTACATATGGTTCAAGGATTGAGGCGTATGTATTTCTATATGTATATCAAATTGTATAGTGACCATTTATTGAAAATACTTTTTCCACCCAGTTAACCATATATATGTGGATCCATTTTGTGTTCCCTATGTTTTATATTTGTTATATGCCAAACTATACTCTCTTGATTACTAAAGCTTATAGTAAAATTTGAAATTAGGCAATATGAAAACTTCATCATTTGTCCTGCAAAACTGTTTTGGCCCATATAGGCTTTATGCCTTTCCATCTGTTTTTCAAATCAACTTGTGAAGGAAAACATGGTGGGACTATGATTAAAAATGTAGTGATTCTATCCACAAATTGGGTAAGCATTTCAATATTGATGGTTTCTGTTCAGGGACAGGTTATACCTCTTCATTACAGAAGACTTCTTTACTATTGCAGGAAAATATTTTATAGTTTTCTGTATATGGTCCTACATATGCCTTGTTAAAATGTTTTCTGATTTTTTGGTTTTTTTAATACTATCATAAATTTATTTTTGAAATCTCATTTTTAATTATTTTATTATATATGAAGTTAATATTATATTACCTTTTTATATTATGACTTTACTAATTTCTCATACCCATTCTAATCGTTATGATATGCCTTTTTGAGTATATTGAGATAATATTTTTTCTCTGTTGTGTTAATGTGATTATTTCTATTGAATGGTTCTCTAAGGTAAATCAACTGCATTCTTGGGATAAATCCCATTTAGTCATGATAAAGTTTCCTTGTTACAGATGTTGTTGGATCTGATTTACTGATATTTGGTAAAGAATTTTGCATTTATGTCATGAAGGATATTGATCAGTAGTTTTTATTATTCTAATGTATTTATCAGATTTTGAAATCAGAATGTCTGGCTTTACAGAAATTGTAGGAAGTAATCCTTCATCCTCTATATTCTTTAGAGGTTTTTATAGGGCTGCTTACCTCTTCCTTAAATATTTGCTAGAAGTCAGTAATGATATCCATGCATACAGGTGATTGAATCATTTTATATACTAACAAGTGAAGATTTATTCAAAAAATGTATTATTTCTTCCTGTCTTGTTTGTGGTCAGTAGATTTGAGGTTTGTATTTACCTATGAACTTGTCTAATTCATTTGTTCAATTATTGGCATTTCGTTGTTTGTAATATTTCCACATGATCATTTTTTAACTGGTGGTGAACCCAGGGGTATTCCACTTCAGAGCTACACCCCAGCTCTAATTTTTATTTCTAAACCCTATCTTGCTAGGTTTCTGAGGGTCCTGTTAAACTGCTGTCCTCAAACCTACAATCCTCCTTTCTCATATTCCAAAGTACTGGGATTACATGTGTCACCATGCTTAAATTCCTTATGATCATTTTAATATATACAAAGTATATAGTAATTATGTTAGTCAGCTTTTCATCTCTGTTACAAACACCTGAGGAAATCTTCTTGGAGAAGCAAAAATGTATTTTAGCATATGTTTTTAGAGGTTTGAATCCAGAGTTGCTTAGCTCCATTGCTTTTGGCCTGAGGTAAGACCCAACATCCTAGCAGAAGGGCAAAGCTGTTCACTTCATGGTAGCTACAAGATATAAAGAGAAGAAGGATCTAAGAACAAGATACAGTCTTCCCAGGAATACCCGCAAAGGCCATTTCCAGGAACTAGTTTCTATCCCTTCATTTCCCACCACCTCCCTACAAAAATGCCATCAAATAATTAATACACTGATGGGGTCAGGCCCTCGTGACCCAATCATTATCCCAAAGTCTCCTATCTAAACATTACTTCATTGAGAACCAAGCCTTCAACATATGAACCTTTCAAGGATTCTTCATGTCTAAATAATAATAGCACTGTCATTTATTTTATTCTTATATGCTGGGAATTGATACTGTATATATCTCTCTGTACCCTAATTTATGTCTGTTCAACTCTCTCTTTCCCTATCCCCTATTTTATTCAATCTTGATAATAATTACCTGATAATATGCTCTGTAGATTTAGTCCCACGGCCTTCCTAAATAACCTATATGAATATTTTATCATTTTTTCTATATTTTTTGCCTAGTCTTCTATTTGTTTATTATGAGAATACACACCCTCCTACACTAGTTGTTTCTTCATAAGAAGAAATAGAAGTATCCAAGGAATTATTGATTTAATATATTATGTTTTCTGAAGGGCGTGGTGGCACGCACCTGTAATTCAAGTACTTGGGAGGCTGAGATAGGAGGACGGCAAGTTTGAGGCCAGTACAAGGCAACTTAGTGAGACTCTGTTTCAAAATTAGAAAGAAAAGAAAATTATTAAAAGGAGTTAGGAGAGCTGGGCGTGGTGGTGCACACTTGTAATCCCAGCATTTGGGAGGCTGAGATGGGAGCATCTCAGTTTAAGGATAGCCTCATCTACTTAGTGAGGCCCTTTGCAACTCAGTGAAACCCTGTTTCAAAATAAAAGAATAAAAATAGGGCTGGGGTATAGCTTGCAGGTGGAATGCCCCTGGATTCCATCCCCAGTGCCAAAAAAAAAAAAAGTGTTGGGGGTATGAATGCCACTGAGTTCAATCCCTAGTACCACCATAAATAAAGAATGCTTTAAATTTCACTTGCTTTCTTTTATATTTTTTATTTTCCTCTGATATTTTCCAAAGGTTATTTCATTATAACTACATAAACTTTAATTCAAAATAATATTGTAATCTTTTTATCTTTCAATGCCAATATTGTATCATAGTCTATGATTAGTTTTTCTGTTGATTTGCATTATTTTTAGTTACTATTATTTGCTTATTTTTACATTTCTGGTAATATTTTGTTATATACTGGACATTGTTAATAACATACTATAAATTTTTGTTATCTACTGAAGAATATTAGTTTTTATTCCTACAATTTGTTGCTAATTACCATGACTTTGTCATATCTGGGTTTTTATATTATTACAGTTTGGACTGTTTATGTTTTCCCTTTTTATGGAAAAAACCTAGTTTGACAGATACCTCTAAGATAGAACCACTCTATAGTTTCAGTTTATCTTGTCTCCTAAATTAAATTCAAATGCTAATAACTAGGTTTCTGCAATGGATGAAGCATCCTTTATTATTCAGCTTTCTAGCTTTTGCTTTTATGAGATACTTGTAATTTTTTAAAAATAGTACTGATAGTACTGCAGATAAAACCTAGGTACATTCTACTTCTGAGCTACAACCCCAGCAACTCTGTTTTATTTTTTATTTTGAAACAGAATCTCACTAAGTTGTGAAGGCCTCACTAAGGTGCTGAAGCTGGCTGCAAACCTGCAATCCCTAGCCACAATATCCCAAGTAGAGAACTTTGCAATCTTATTTCTATATGCATAGCAAAAATCCTACCTAGGTTTTAGGGATCATTTTTTGCAGATTCAGAAATACCATTCTTCACTGGCCCCTCTTACACCTGATTCTCCCCTCAATATTTAGTCCCAGTGGAAGACCTGAACTCTCTTCTGGCACATCAAACCAATAAGATGTTTCCCTATAATACTTTCCCTATATCGAATGGCTAAAAGATATCTCTAAGGGGGAAAAAAAGAGCTCTTAAATGCAGATGTCCTCTAGTAGAGCTCCCTTACTATAAGAGCCAATTCTCTTTCCATTCATCCTGTTCTTACTACCTTGCAGGGCTTTTAATTAAAAAAATTAAAATATTTTTCTTCGAGTTTACATACTTTAAAAATATTTGTTCAGATTCAAAAAAGCCAATTCTACTCTTCTGTATTTTCTGAAATAAATATAAATGTGTATTGCCAATTTCTGTATAATTGTTTTTAATGAAAAGCATTGTATATGAGCATATGTAGGGCTCAGTCATAACATTAAAATTTTTTACATTCCCTGAGTATTTTGTTTTATATATTAAAAACATTGAAGGGAAGAAGTTAAAAGTATTGCCTTTTCTTTAAATTGCCTTCCCTTTCCTAATTAGTTGTTCAAACTGAATTAATTCCTTAACCTGAGGGAAACCTATAATCTTGCCCTTCTGAGATTTTCTAAAATTGGAATAAGAAAGAAATACAGGTACACCCAAAAGGATTTAACTGGTATATCTGTATATGCTAATTTATGTGTATACAAGTACATACATTTTATTTATACTGCTTAGGAATAAGCCATTAGTATTTCTCTTAAAAACTACATATGAATCATGGTTGAAAGGAATAGTTTTTGTAATAGCTTTTTTGGTTTTTACTACCTCTCTACCTAGCATATGTGTGTGTGTGTGGGTGTGTGTGTATTTGTGTGTATGCATGGGTGTGTGTGTGTATGTGTGTGTATGCATAAAATGGATTGACTGCATATAATTATTCTAACTAAAAAAGAAGTAAAATTAATGAATAAATATATTTTTCTTTTATATTTTATTTTTCTATTATTTTTAGTAATAAAAATATTTCTTAAGGCAAGGAAAATTTTTTTTTCTTTTCCTAGGGATTAATTGATTCATAATATTTTGGAGATCTACAGATTTTGAGACAAGTTAAAATGACGAGCATATGATAAAAAATAAGCTCATGCCATGACAATCACAGTTATGTACTGAATAATTCTATAGTAATTTATAATGATAAAATAATATTATTTTAAATCAAGTAAAATAATTCTATCATTTTTAAAAGATTGAATCACCTGCATGGCATCACATGCCTTGTAACCTCAGTATTTGAATACTTGTTAGACAGAGACAAGAGAATTGTGGGTAAAAGGACAGCTTCAACAACATAACAAGCCTCTCAGCAACCTGGCGATACACTGCTTCAAAAATAAAACAAAAGGAATAAGTTGCCAAATGAATAATGCATACCTTTTAGCTTATTTTTCAGTGAATCTTACAAGTGTCCAAATTTACCCATAAAATAAAAGCAATACCTAAGGGATTGACTATCTTCTGTTAAGATAATTAGCGTATGTTTTACTCAAAGTTAATGGTAAAAGGGAGAATCAATACTTGAAATGAGTGTGTGTGCATGTGCCAATTCAACCAAAAAAAATAGGATTTGTCTTCAAGGGATTTACTTCTTTTTAACATCTACTGTTGTACTGAGAGACCTTCTAATTGTTTTTTAATTATCCCTGTATATCTACCTTCACATCTTTCTGATAACACTATCTACACAACTGACTCCTTAGCGGAACAGAGATTCAGTGATGGCTATTCCCTTTTTCTGCTTCAATTTGTGCTTCCTGTCTTGTCCTGTCTATTCAGTACAGGAAAAACATTTAAAGTGGCTCAAGCTCTATCTCATTTCCCCTTTAATTAAATCCTATGTTGGCATTTGGTGTAATTAATGTTTCATAATGTGAGATTTGTCCTATGCCAGACCATATACAGTTTCATCTATGTCCTCTTCATTTTCATCATTTCAAAAAGGGTCGTGAAGGGACCATTAATTAAAATCTAAAGTCAGGCGTGGTGGTGCATGCTTGTAATCCCTGCACTTGGGAGGCAGAGGCAGGAGGATCACGCAGGTTCAAAGCCAGCCGCGCTGGCTTAAGAGACCCTGTTTCCAAAATAAAAATATAAAAAAAATAGGTCTGGGAGTGTAGCCTAGAAGTAGAACGGTCCCATCCCCAGTACCACCAGACAAAAAAATCTAAAAATATAATGCACAAACTTTTACATGCCAGAAAATGTTATTCTATTTTCTATAACTTTCTAGGGGAAAGTAACTTGTACATAAAAGTGTCCAATTTCCTATCATTCAACTTAGAGACCCCCAAATGCAACCAAATATGTTCACATACATAACCAACTTACAGTATGTCATGTAACAAATTTACATGAACTTGAAATTCTCAGGATGGTGCTACAAAATATATTTTCTCTATTCACTTACATAATCATTTATGTATTTTTATTATTTAATCATTTATATATTGTTTCTCTAATCATTTGGTCTTTTCATGCTTCCTTTACATAGTTACTAGTAATATGTGGAACAGCTGCAAACTTTAACAGTAATAGGTACAATCAAATCTGATGTGTCTAATTAATTTTTAGTCCAACAAATTAGTTTTGTTCTTCATTACTCTCCAATGGGAGGGAGACATTATATTTCATTATATTTTTTGTCTGCAAGAACAATGGAGTATTACAGGTCACACACATCCTTGTCTGTGCTCTAATTAGTCCAACTGATAACATTGAAAAATACCAGCATAGATAATACACGTTGGCTAACAAAATATTGCACCATGATAAATATAATATTTTATGTGTTATTTATAATTTTAAAAATTTCTTTTTTCTTCCTTTATGAGGTATTTGGTTTCTCCTTGGTAAATGTTAATACTTAAGAAAATCACCAGGTACCTTATTCAAAATGTGAGGTGTTGTAAATGCAATTTTTTTAGCTTATTTGTATAATAATTATGGGTATTCTTATGGGGGAAGCAGGTTTGCTACAAATGTAATTTTTTTCTTACTGGAAATTGAACCTAGGAGCATTTTATCGCCAAGCTACACCCTTAGCCCTATTTTTTATTCTTTATTTTGAAACAGAGTTCCATTGAGTTGCAGAGGGCCTCACTAAGTAGCTGATCCTGTCTGTGAACCTGTGGTACTCCTGTCTCCACCTCCCAAATACTGGGATTACAATCTTGCACCACTACACCGGGCTATAAATCTGGTTTTTAACAGTGGAACTTAACACAAAATGTTTTTAAATAAAATATAAGTATGTATAAGGAAATGTTATTATCCATAACAAATAAGACTTCATTTTGACCTGAGTAAAAGCAAAGGGGCTTCCTCCTGTATGGATAGCCCAGTCTTATATAGGTCTGCAGATTGAGGAATTGGGTTTTATAGTTGATCAGGGACTTTTGATCCTTCAGAACAACTGAACAACTCTACCATCTCTTAGAGGCTCAGCATTTTGTTTTTGTTTTTGTCAAATACATAAAGGAAGAGAAAATGTATCACCTATTGTCACCTCAGTGTAATTGCTTAGAATTGGAGATGGTATACACCATTGTGTCTATTTACTATTGACTAAGACTTTATTGCTTTGTTGTGTTGAACTGCAATAGAAATGAGATGATATAGGCTACTTCTCTACCCTGGAAGAAAGGAGGAGTAGTGTGGCAAACAAGTCATTTGTGTTTTGCAGGATATTCATGTTCATGACCTTAACTGAAAGGCTTTTAAAGTGGCCCTTAAGGCATTAAATAGATCATAATTTTGCCCAAACACTGCTACATTCCCATTAGTCTCTTTATGTACAGTGAAATTTTCCAAAATATATGAAATAAATGGTACTATTAAAAATGAACTGAAACACAAGCCAAAAAGATTATGTGTACTAATGAGCTTCTTGTCAAGTAGTAGAAATGGTTTTCTAATGCACAACATCAGAGACCATGCTCTTTCTAATATATCACAGTATCGTGATAACTAAAGCAATAACAATTCCATGCATTCATGGAATTTGGATTTGATACACTGAAATGTGCCATTTATATTTGCTTACAATTTGCCTTCTGGTAATCTTTAATTAGAGACTCACTGATATGCTATTGACAATTCTCAGTCAAATTTAACAAATTTTTAAATTTGTTAAATAAACACCTAAATCTTTGCTTTTCAATGAAAGTATGATTCCATAAGTTTAAAGCTAATTTAAGAATATAGATTAAAATTTTCTTAATTAAATTTGTGAGATCTAAATTTTCAAAACATGACTACTTGTTGAATAATCTTTGTCCAGATGTAAATGTGTTTTACTTTTAGAGAACTTAAAATTTTTGATTTGTCTTGTACATGTAATATTATAGTAGACTGTGAAATTAATTTCAGATACTATATGGGAATACATTGGTTTTCCATTTTTATTTTTAATTATGCATGTTCTTACTATGAGATTTTTTCATAATTTTAATTATTTTATATAGTATTTTATAACTTCTAGAAAATTAAACTACATTGGTATAGAATAAAATATTTAATAGAATTTTAAGGCCAACATGAAATTTTATAATGATAGGCATCATGAACATTTGGATATAGTCAATTCCATAGCAGAAAAGCAATTTGTAAATACCCTATATTAAATTTTATAGTTGCTTCTTTTCATGAGAATTATACTTAAAAAACATGACATTTTGCCTAACTAAAGAAAATGCCCCATAATTTCAATTGCTTATACTTGTTTGAGTAGTTATTTACAAGGCTATATATCACAAAATGGTTTAAAATTTGTCCATAGCAATCCAAAACTATACAAAACAATATTTTCGATTCACAGTCTTAAATACATGATTTGATTCTTCATTTTAAACAATCAAAAATTTGTTTATTTATTATTGAGTCAAGCACAGGACAAACTAATGTTACCTGCATATAAAAGGATTTTCTGTGTTCACTGCACCATCTGGATATTCCTGTTTCTTTTTATCTAAATATTTACTAATACTATTGCTTCTTCCATAGGAGGACAGAATGAAGTTGTCATTACTGAAAACAATAATAGCATAACTGAACAAATCACTGATGTTGTGAAGCAACCAGCCTTTATAGCTGGAATTGGTGGTGCCTGCTGGGTAATATTGATGGGTTTTAGCATCTGGTTGTATTGGAGAAGAAAGAAGAGAAAGGGACTCAGTAATTATGCTGGTAAGAGACTATTTACAGTTAAGAACACCTCTTATCTTTAGGAATATAATGAAAAGAAGAGAACAAATGGAATGGAATAACAAATGAATTGTTTGGGCTTATTTTAGAATCTTGTGATGTAAAATGCAATTATAAACTGTATGCTTTAATGCATTGCTCTTGACTATGTCGCTGTATGACCAGAGGCAATCTTTGTGCTTGTATCTCCAGTGAAGCATAGCAGGTACACACCAATGGAATGTTTAGCTCTCTTTCTTGACTAGTTCTTCAAAACTACACACACACACGCACACACACACACACACACACACACACACACACACACACACTTTGTATGCATTGAAAGCATTCTTTAAAAGTGTACATAGGCAAAACCATTAAAAAGGAGATATTTGAAATCTAATTTAAAGTATGTCGGGATGCAGATTACAATAGGAAATGTCCCAGAAGGAAAATAGCAATAAGCAAAACTCTCACTAGAATTCATAAAACTGATGAGGCATGAATTAAGTGATTTACTATTCACTTAAGTGCAGAGACTATTTCAGTCTGATAAATCAGCATTTTAGAATGAAGAAAGAGGAGGAGAGAGATAAAAAGGAAAAGAAAAAAAGAGTAGCAGAAAAGCGAGAAGACCTAAGATGACTTACTCGTTTGCAAAATTGATTTTGTCTTAGAATTCATGACAGAAGTCAAGCACAGTGGTGCAGACTTGAAATCCCAGTACTTTGGAGGCTGGTAATAGAGCGTTTCAGGCTCAAGATCAGTCTAAGCAATTTAGAGAGAGCATCAGTGTCCTAGTGCGAGCCTATTTCCAAAAAAATATAATAAATAAAAAGGGCTGGGGTGTAGCTCAGAGGTAGAATGCCTCTGAGTTTAATCCTCAGTACAAAAAAAATACAAGAATCTAAGACAAATTTTTAAGGATGTCAGAAATCGTGGCTCTAAAATTATCTCCAAGGGAAGGTGGGGTAGAGGGAGTAAAAGAAAAAGACGGAAAGAGAAGCCGGTAATTGAGAGAATAAATTCATTGCTGAAACTATGTTCAATTAAAATTGTAATTGCAATTTACTTTTAATATTTTCTCTAGAACCATGACAAAAAGAAACTGACATATGATACTTCACACTTTCTATAATTTGCAGGGAAACCATCTTTATTCAATATCTTCCTGTAAACACTTTAAAAGTTTCTGAGACATTATATTCAGTTTTCTATTTTAATAAGCAATGAAGATGCTATCAAAACCAATTGTTAAGACATTTTCATTTTCCATTAAATATTAGAAACAAACAACTAAGTATAGTTGATCTTAATCTCTAAGTATTATAAAAATGCAAGGAATAGCATCTACTTGGTTGTACTCTAGAAAAATTGACCGTATTAGATATTTTCATTGTAACATTGAAGCTTATGTTTCTATCTCAGGAAGATAATTTTTTTTTAGATCAGAGTACATTTTCAGGACTAGAGAAAGTAGTATTAACTCATCCATTGACAAGAGGCTTCCGTGCCCATTAACCTGCTTCATGGTGCCATTTCCAACTTTTCAGTGATTGTGGGCCCTGGCTACATTATGCTTGGTCATGTAAGTGTAACGTCACATGACTAGTTAGACAGTCTTCCTACAGAAGGTTCTCAGGAATAACTGCAAGGGTCAGAGTCTTCAACACCAAAAATACTTTAATGTATCTTCTTATTTTTCTGTCTAGCCACTACCCTCATTTATGAAAGCATTATCCATCTGTCCATCTGCTTAACCAGTAACTACATTATATTTCCTCTTTTTTTTTTTTTTTTTTTTTTTGGTGGTACTGGGGTTCCTGGAAGCCCGTGTACCTCCGGGCTACACTCCCAGACCTATTTTTTACATTTTCATTTTTGGAAACAGGGTCTCCTAAGCCAGCTCGGCTGGCTTCGAACCTGCGCAATCCTCCTGTCTCCGCCTCCCAAGCGCGGGGATTACAAGCGTGCGCCACCACGCGCGGCTATTATATTTCCTCTTGGTGACTCACTTTTATCACTAAACTATAAGGAAGAATTGACTTATTTCAGTGACAACTTTCCAGTTCTCCCTTCATTTGCCCTAAATAATATATTATTAGATAGATTATGTATAAGTCACTTTGGCGCAGGTTTCTAATATATCCACATTTGGAATGGTGCATTTTTAGCTTCCATCCTTCTTCATTCACTCAATACTTAGAAATGAAATAGCTCTCAGGGTTGGTGAATTTGCACTTTTAGTACAGTTACATCAGACAGACTTTTCTCCTTTGCTTTTTTAACAGCAGTTCTTTGCAAAACCTAGGCACTTAATTTGAAAATATCTGTTGGTCTTTGAGTTTGACAAGCAGAGTACATTTCCTATTATCATTTCTCATTGTGATTGATATCCATCTGCTTGTAGAAGAACTGCTAACTCAGAATGTACTCTGCCCTTCAAATATTTTGGAAGAAGGCCAAGCCAGAGAGAAGCCTTTCAAAACTTCACACTTAATTGATGGATGGCTGACTCTCAGAATGGATTTCCCTCTAGCTAGTCATTTGCCTTCCAGCAACCACTGTTCTCTTCTAGATGAGATGCAAATGAAAATGTGCCAAACCACAGATACCTAGCATTGCATATCTGACATCTGACTTTTTCTACACATTCCCCTAGAAATATATTTTCTACCTTTGTTGGGGTCTTCATGATCTTGTCTTTATATGATTAGAAAGAGTTTATAAATGAGAATAAATAATGGAGTATGTATTTATCTTGTGTATATATTTCTGATATTTTCATGTACAAGCTAAATATTTAGTTTAAGAACACAGGAGGGGACTCCCTCTCCAAAAAATGTTTTATAAAATTATAGAGAAGCTGAGCATGGTAACTGCATGTCCATAATCCCAGTACATGGAAGGCTGAGACATGAGGATAACAGGTTTGAAGCCAGCCTGCAACTTAGTGAGGTTGTCAGAAACTTAGTGAGACCCTATTTTCAAATAAAAAATAAAATAGGTCTGGACCTGTGGCTTTTTTTCAAGTAAAATAGGGCTGGGGCTGGGGCTTGGAGGTAGGATGCCCCTGGGTTCAATCCCAGTAGCACACACACGTAACACACACACATAAACACACACACACACACACACACACATAAACAAATACTATAGAGAAAACACTGTATTGGTCTTGTTTATATTTTGAATTTTATAGAATTTCTCTGAGAATCTTAAAAATTGCAAGTATGAGAACAAAAACCAATAAAATTTAAATAATATGATTTTATTCACAAAATAAAAAGTGTAAAACTTCCACTTTTTACTACATGATAATGCCTATATAGTCTCAAATCTATAATTGCTATATAGTTCCCCCATTGTTGATTTATAAAAACAGCAATTTTTAAATAAACATGGTCAATTTTGTGATCAATATTTAAATTATTTCATGACATAAATATACTTCATTTATTTCAAACTACAATTGTCATTACATTAAATATTTAGTGAAATTTGCATGTATTGGGACACATGTAATTTTTATAAAGCTGAGCGAACCAAATGTAGGATTGTATAGTAGGTCAAATGTGATTTCACAATTCCTTTTCCTTTTTTGTTCCAAGTCTCTTCTTAATCACTAGAATTAGGATTGGGGAGATATTGTAGGAAACATAAAATTACCCTGCAGAGTGATATTCTAACTCTGGGTCAGATGCCTTCCATTATCCTCAAGTACACAAAACATCACACATTTATTACCTTTTTTGGTACTAGGAATTGAACCCAGGAGCATTGAACTTCTGAGATACACTGCCATTCCTTTATATCACTTATTTTCAAACAAGGTCTTACTAAGTTGCTGAGGGTCTTGATAAATAACTAAAGCTGGCCTCAAACCTGTGATTCTTCAAGGTACTGGGATTACAGGTGTGGGCTAGTGCCTGGCTATCTATTTATCTACATATTTATCTATTTATGCATCTATGTATCTATCCATCTATCTTTCTGTCTATTTAAGTGTGTGTGTGTGTGTGTGTGTGTGTGTGTTACTGAAGATGGGACCCAGGTGTTTTTCTACTTCTGGGGTATACTCCCAGACCTATTTTATACTTTATTTAGAAACAAGGTCTCACTAAGTTGCTGAGAGCCTCACTAAGTAGCTGAGGCTGGCTTCGAACCTGTGTGATCCTCCTGTCTCGGCCTCCCAAGCGCTGGGATTACAAGCATGTGCCACCGCGCCTGGCTATCTATTTAACTTTTTTTGGTACTAGGGACTGAACCCAAAGGCATTCTACTTCTGAGCTACATCCCCAACCCTATTTTATTCTTTATTTTGAAAGAGGGTCTAAGTTGCTCAGGCTGGCTTTGAACCTGCAATCATCCTGTCTCAGCCTCTCAAGTAGTGGTATTAAAGGCATGCATCACCATACCTGGCATCTATTGACGTGTGTGTGTGTGTGTGTGTGTGTGTGTGTGTGTGTGTAACTGGAGATGGAACCCAGGAGCCCTGTACCTCTGAGCTGCACCCCCAGCCCTAGTTTTTAGTCTTTTGTTTTTGAAACAGGGTCTTACTGAGTTGCAAAGTGTCTCACCAAGTAGCTGAGGCAGTCTGCAAACTAAGATCCTCTGGTCTCAGCCTCACAAATTCTAGAATTGCAAGCGTGCACCACCCCCGTCCACCACGACTGTCTCCATTGACTTTTATAATGATTGTTGTCATTATTATAGAAGTTATATTTGAAAAATTAGAAAAGAAAAATGACAGCACTGTTGACACTTTATTTTGGTGTCAGAGGGTTCAAAATATGTATCCAAACACTCATGGATTAAACCTTACTTTGCATAAGCAAGTATCTAGAATCAAATGCAAAGATATATTTAAATCATCTGGGAGGAGCATTTCATAAAGATATTTTGTTTATGTAGCAAAATGTAGAGATTTCTCCAAAAGAGTGTTATATTAAGTTCCAATTTTATTTTTAGATATTTATGCTTTACTTTCATATTCATTTTATATATGTACTGAATGATTCATATATATACTTCATATACAAATACTCATAGGTTCCTCTATAGCACTAAGAACAATGACTATGAGAAGAACAAAAGATTTCTTCATATCTCACTGAAACAATTTTATATTTTTACGGAGCAGAATATATTGTTTTTTATATTGATTTTTCTACCTCCGGGCTAAACTCCCAGACCTATTTTATATTTATTTTGGAAACAGGGTCTCTTAAGCCAGCGAGGCTGGCTTTGAACCAGCGCGATCCTCCTGTCTCCGCCTCCCAAGCACAGGGATTACAAGCGTGTGCCACCATGCCCAGCTACATTGATTTTTCTTGAGCACTAGTACTATTCCTGATACTGCAGGTGTGGTTCTTGTCTTCTTGAAAATTTTCTATCTGATCTGTTATAAAACAAAATAGAATTATAGCAGTTTGAGTGCAAAATGCAGAAATATTAGGTGATATTTTGAACCTAAAGAAAAGATTTGATCATATCTATATTGTATATATAACTAGATTATATACAACATAAGTTTAAAAAATTAATGTAGTTTTCATGTGGATTATATATTACACATATACCTAAGTATATAAATATATAACTATATTATAATTTTTATGAAGAAAGCAGTTATTTTTAAAGTCATGCTGTGAGTTTTTCTATTTATAATTATTGAAGTCATCAAATTTTAGTAAGAGTAAATATTTTTGTTTCTAAAGGGGCAAGTTATATTTTATGAATATTACCTCTGGGGATAACATTTTATGAGATCCAGGAAGTATAAACAATCTAACATGAGTGAGGAAATTATAAAATACTAGATACTTCACATATGGGTTTTAAAACCATTGTGAAATATAAATCATTTGACAAAACTATCGAAAGGCAGCTAAAAGATTTGATGGAATTTTATGTTCTGATTATCTGGGCAGAGTTAATACTTATTAAAAGAGGATTAATCTACATTTATATTTGAGAAGTAGCTTATCGGGGAAGGGAATGAGGCTTGGCAGCAATATTAAAGTTTCCATTTGGAGTAGGAAAATGTGACCTACTAGAGATAGTCACTCTGCAAGCTTCCTTACCTCAAAATGTCAATTTACCCCATAGTTATATTCTATTTTTCTTCTTTCCCAGTTCTAGCAGGCATGGGATTAGGATTAATTCTGTCAGGTAATAGTTGAGTTACTTAGTATATGGTATAGCCTTGAAAAATCTCTTTATCTTATATCCTTTATAAATATTGCAATAAGCTTAAATACAACTTTAAAACATTTTTGACTGGAGAGAATTTTCTGAAAAAGTTAGTACCATTGTGTTAGTTTTAGTTTAAAACTATATAGATGTATGTGTGTGTTAAATGTCATATACATATATGTATGTATGTAAATGTTACATATATATGTGTATATACATATATATGTAAATAAATATATATGCATATTTAAATCCTTGAAAGTGTTTTTGTGTGTGTGTGTGTGATCCTAGGGTTGGAACCCAAGGGCATTCTACCTCCAAACTACACACTCAGTCCTATTTTTGTTGTTGTTGTTCTTTATTTTGAAATAGAGTCTCACTGAATTGCAAAGGGGCCTCACTTAAGTAGCTGAGGCTCTGCTCAAACCACGATCCTCCTGTCTCAGCCTCCCAAAGTCTGGGATTACAAGCATGGGCCACCGCACCTAGCTTTCATTGAAAGTTTTCAACATGAGATACTAGCAGAAAATTCTGATGGAGTCCCAACCATTTCAAATATATCTGATAAGCAGAAAGTTACTATACAATGATTATAAAAATTGTGAGAACAAGATTGTCCAATTGCATATATATCACCCCCACTCCGGCTTTTTTTCCCATTTCAAGGCAAGCATTTCTTTGAAATGAGAACTACTTCAGAATAGCTTTCAATTTGCTATGGCATTTATTTTTGTTATATACATGCACACTGCTCATCAAAACACCATATATAATTTTTATTTTAAGAGTCCTGTATATTCATCCTTATTTGTAGAGTGTATGTTGTTTTTTTTAATGGTTTGAGTACTGGGAATTGAACCCAGGGATATTCTAACTCTGAGCTATACACCTAGCCCACATTTATTTATTTTTTTATTTTGAAACAGAGGCTTGTTAAGTTTCTGAGGGCCTCACTAAGTTGCTGAGGCTGACTTCAAACTTGTGATGCTAATGTCAGCCTCCCAAATGCTAAGATTACAGGCATATACACCACCATGTCTGGTTTATTGTATACTTTTCATCTTATGCTCTAATAGAATAATTTTTGGTCCACAATTCAATATGGAACTAATATAAATATTTAGAAGCAAGGGGTAAAACAAATGTGGAAAAGTGTCCCCTTTTCCCCTCTTCCTTTAAAAACAACAACAATTAATCAACATTCGTATGATAAGACGTGTGTGTTTCCTTCTCCTGCTCTTCTTTGAGAGAAATATACAAAATGAAAGACTCTCCTGTATTAAAAGGTTATGTGTGGGGCATTATAATTTGGCCAGTAATTTATATAATGTCCTGCAAAGTTTTGCCTCTGTATAGCAGACAAGCAAAGATATAGATAAGCTTATAGAATGTTTGACAACCTAGTAGTAGTCTAGGAACTTTTTTTTCAGTATTTTTTAAATTTATTGGCACATTGTAATTGTACATCTTTTTAAAAGTCAGGGTGGTAGAAGCATACATGCCCAGAGTTCTCACTGAGCTATTTCCTCTGATGCCCACCCCATTCCTTCCCCTGCCCCTCCATCCCCTGCTCAGCACAGTGATTGACTTTGATAAGTTTGTTTATGTACATTATGACCATTGAGGGAGTTCTCCCCCCCATCTTCTCTCCCCAGGGTACCTTCTTCACTCAACTAACGTTTCTTCTACTTTGTCTGAAGTCGGTCCTGTGTCACGATTTCTGCCTAGCTTCCACATAAGAGGGAAAACATCTGACTTTTCACTTTTTTTTTTCCAGTAACCAGGGGCATCCTACCTCTGAGCTACACATCAAGCCCTATTTTTTATTCTTTATTTTGAAACCGGGTCTCACTGCGTTGTAAAGGGCATCACTAAGTAGTAGCAGAGGCTGTCGTTGAACCATGATCCTCCAGGCTCAGCCTCCCAAATGCTGGAATTACAAGCATGTCCCACCATAACCCCCGGCTTTTCACTTTTTGTGACTGATTAATCTCACTTAGCACAATTTTCTCTAATTTTACTCATTTCCCTGCAAATGGGATAATATCATTTTCCTTAATGGCTAAGTAGAATTCTGTTGTGTATATATCCCGTAATTTTGTAATCTATTCATCTGCTTATGGACACTGTGGCTGGTTCCATAGTTAGGTAATTGTGAATCGTACAGCTATGAACATAGATGTGCATGCATTGCTCTGGTAGTTTGGTTTTCATTCTTTTGGATATACACCCAGGAGTGGTATAGCTGTTTCATATGGCAAGTTCATCCCCATTCTTCTGAGGTTCCTTCACACAGTTTTCCAAAGTGGTTGCAGTAATTCATAATCTCATCAACAGTTCCTACTTCTCCATGGCCTTTGTTATGACTTGTGTTTTTAATGAGGGACGAATTTTTCATGATGATTGGTCCTGAATGCTGAATAGAAAATGATTTCTTCCCCCAAAATTTAGTTCTCAATTGGTAAACATCATAGAGTTTATGTTCTAATACATCTGTAAATTAACCTCAGTAAACAATCTGTATTTTATATTGAGTGTCCTATCATAAGGCTTTCAACTTTACATTTCGTGAAGGATTGTCATTTGTTACTGTGTAAAGTATACCTCGATGTTTGTGCCTCAGCTCCAGTTGCTTTTTTGTCTTCTATTATTTGTTCCTCTGACAATGCCAGAAATTTTTCACGCAAAGAAAAAAGCCTCTGAATTAGAAAGAACTATTTAGCTTCTCATGTATTTCTTAAAGAGCACATTTTGAGGTCGACCCCATCAGAGCCTGCTTATTTGCATATTTATCCTGGTATTCACAGCACTATCTCAACTCCCTTTTAGCAGATTAAAACAATCACTTGATATTCCATTAAAAATCCATATAACTAGAGAATCACATCAGGTGGAAAGCTAATTAGCTGTATCATTTTTACACTGTGTGTGTATGTGCATACACATGCGTGCATGTGTCCTAATCAGGCCTTTATTAAATACCTTCAGTGTTCAATTTTTTTTGCATTAATTATTTCAGATTGATTCTTCTCTGTTAAGTGCAGTTGTTAAAGGGGAACAATAACATCCTTATCGCATGCACTGCTGATTCATGATTCCCAGCCCATAAGTAATTCTGCAGTGTTCAGTATTTTCATCTTCTCAGAGGAGCTGTCCATCACCAATTCTGGCAGAGTATGTCAAGATTGTTTTACAATGAGATGTTGCCTGAAAATTGATTAAAACAGTATATATTTTGGGTACCAACCTGGAAACTCAACTCTATGTAGATTCAGGAAGTCATCATAGACCCTTGGGACTATGAGCAGGTCTGATACAGTGTCATGAGAAATAATGTGATTACATAACCTTCAAGAATGAAATGGGAATCTGGGCTTGGACTTTTACAAAATTTAAAATCTGATCATATTGGGTGTATTCATTTTGAGTCACCCCCCATGCCATTTTGGCGTGGGGCTGTATTTCTATTTTCTGTATTTCTATCTTTCTAATACACTTCTTTAAATCTTCAAAAAAATTAAATCTGATCATATTTTATCGCCCAAACTGGAAAAACAGATAATTTATGAAGAGCCAATCAAATGAAAAGTATTTACTAATTTATATTTTGTGTTAATATGTACTGTTTATTTTTAATATAAATTCATTCATAAAAATTTGTTATTTTCACCTTAACTCGCCAAATTATAGTAAACGTAATCTCAGTCTTCCAAAGATAGGATGTGATGATTTCACAACAGTGAAAATGGTATTTTTTCTTCCCAAGTGATTAGCAGATTCATAAATTTTTGTTGAAATCCCAAATTCATTGTAATTTTGAGATAAATAAATGTCTTAACATCAAATTTTTTATCCATAATTTTCCAGTTAGGTAATTTAGTGGCAGAATTTGATCCAAACTATTTTGAAGCTATTTGTATACTTTATCTTGCTATTCATGCATATTCATTTTCCATTGCAAAAATACTAGGTAACTTTGAATACAGTTTGCTGCCTCAGATTCTCTTTCTAGAATGTAAATTGTATTACCTTTCTCAGTTATGAACCACTTAAAAGTCCACATTCTTTGGCCAATCCTTGAAGCCTACCTTCATGCTACTGGCTTTGTGGAATAGAAAGTAAAGATGGGAGGAGATTCACAGATCATGGCTCCACTGGATACTTGTTAGTGTTGCTAATCGTTTCTGTAGTTTTATAGAAAACTTAATATTTGTGATCATTACATCTAATTTGAGTATATTTACAACTACTTGAAACTTTTTTACTTTCTTTTTTTCTTTTCTTTTTTAATGAGGTACAAGATGATAGAGGCATACATGTACACTTCACTCATTTATCCCTTTCCCACTTTCCACCCCATTCCCTCCCCTTTCCTCCTTCTCATGTTTGGCTTACTGATTAACTTTGATATGTCTGAGAATGTATATAATGTACATTAGGAAATTTCCTTCTTCTTCCCTTGCATCCCCCTCAGTTATGTCACCGTATTTTCCCATCTATGGTTTCTCATTTTCATGAACATGGTATTCTCAACTTTTAATATGTTTTACTGGTGCATTGTAAATATACATCATAATGAGGTTCAGAGTGATAGGAACAAATAAGCACCTAGCACCTGGTGAGTTGCCTTCCAGTTGTTTAATAATTATAGTCCTTATTTATTATAATTTTAACTGTTCAATTCATAATGGTTTTGAACATATTCAGAATGGTCTATGATGGTGAGAAATATGTCATCAATAAACTACTCATTTTTATTGTGTTACTGGAAGAACATTACCTGTTAGGACCATCTTGTTTCAATTATGTGTATTTTATCTTATACCTTCTAATTAAGACAACTTTGAGTTAAGATTAAATGTCTCAATTTGATAATTCTATATTAATGTCATATTGATCTCCCAATTCCACTTGTAACAGTGTTTGACATTTTGAAATACATATCGTTGCTGTAACTTAACCATACATTTATTTGGCTTGAAGAAACCTGAAATATTCTACTAAAGTTGGAGCAAGTGATGACTTTGCCCTCAGCCAAACCATGGCTGGCTATTTTCTGTACAATTACATTAATTATATTTTGTGAAAATTTCCGTAGGCCTTAACTATAAACTGAAGTCCAATAGGCAGGTGTTATTAATTGCAATTAATATTGACTTTGTGTGTGTGTGTGTTTCTGCTTTTTAACAGTTACATTTCAAAGAGGAGATGGAGGACTAATGAGCAATGGAAGGTATGCTAAGGAGATTCCTTACTTATTATTTTTAATCAGGACTAGGGAAACTCTGTAGTGTGAGGCTATTATTGTAATAAACAATCACTTATAAGTCTGACAATTCTAGGAGGAATTAAATGGCTTACCACAGGTTTAATGATCTATCTGTTGTGCACTTTAAAGGAATCAAGTCCAGATGTTTCATATCTCCCAGATGCCCCTGAAGAAATTAGTAGTAAATATCACAAGGAATGTGTTCATTTGTTAGCAGGATGTTTATTGCATTAATTAGACATTAGCAAATGAAGTTGCTGTTGTTTAAGACTCCTTATTGGCTCTCACTAAATTGCTGTGAGTGAACAATTACACATAATCGATCACAAAGTAAATGATTCATGGATGATGAATAGGCTGTAGATTGATAGGACTGGATTCCACAACTTTGGATACCCAATTGAAATTGACAAAAGCTGATAACAAACCCATATATCCTCATCTATTTTCTCTTTGCCAATATGGAGACTGTAATTAGACTCTGGTAATAACTTCCAATCTCCCATTTAATCAATATTTTAGCAAAAAGAGATTAAGTCTAATGAGAGCTATTGGATGTAGCAAGAAAGCAGTTGAATCTTCTTATTGCTGTTTCCATAGAAACACATGTTTCTCTTAGGGATTGTACCAGAAGTAGTCTATCAAAAAAAAGTACAATGATTATAGATGTTCTATTTCTTTTTAAATATGCTAATAATTTGGAAAGGAATCAGACTCTCATCTTTTACACTAAAGAAGGGAATTCTTTATTAAATATGATATGGAGGATAGTTTTCTCATAGACTATACTCAGATGTTGGGATATATCTGAGTAGATATTTTTTACCTTCAGAGAATCCTTAATATCTCCCCGATATTTTACAATTTAGAGAACTTAGAAAGATGTTATTGATGAAACAGTGTAAATACTGTTCATCAATTTCCTCAAGTTCTCTGCCTCTAAACCAAACATGAGTTCTCATAATAAGGGGTTGACAGCTTAGAGAAGATGCTCATGTGGGGATTGCAAGAACTGAGGACAGAATAGGCCAAAGTTTTAGAAATAGCTAACACCAAGCAGCCATTCTGAGCAATTTTTCCCTTGAGGTGTCAATTTGTCATCAAACCTCCTTTTGAGATGCTACTATGTTACCAATTCCCACCAGATTCAGGGCAGATAACTGAATTCATTTGGATGTGGGCAGAATCCCAAGTAGATTCTGCTTCTATTGAAGGCATCAATCTATATATAGCCTTAATAAACTGCTGAAGTTGCTTAATTCTTAAGAGCTTATACCTTTTAATTTTAAGTCAATTAAAAATCTTCTTAAATTTTTTAACCCTTTTAGTACATAAGATAGGTGTCAAAATCTAGCTCTGAGCTGCATAAACTGATTTCCTTTTCATTTTTGGTCTAGCCGTCCAGGTCTTCTAAATGCCAGTGACCCCAATTATCCATGGCTTGCCGATTCTTGGCCAGCTACCAGCTTGCCTGTAAACAATAGCAATAGTGGCACAAATGAAATCGGAAATTTTGGGCGTGGAGGTATGTTGTAATTTTCAAAGTAATGTTATTTGTTTTCTGTTGCTTTTTTCTAGATTAAAAAGATCCATAGAAAGCATTTTTGCTAAGTATTTTAATATAAAACTAGTGTGTCTACACTATCTTAAATAAAACCAAAGTCTTAACAAAGCCATTACTAACCTAGAAGATAAATATCCATAATATTGTTTTACAGAAATATTACTACAAGATTACTAAAACAAAAAATTTCACTGCTAACTGAGGTTTATGATTTTGTACCACATGCTGTATTTCTCTAAATCTCATTCAACATATATTTCTTGAGCATTTTCGGTGTACTTGGCCATAATGCAGTCATTAAGAATATAATATTGGCATAAAAATGATGGTCTTTATCATTATATGTCATGTAAGGAGTAGATGAGTAAATAGGACCACATGATCAGAATTTGTGTAGTTTCACAATTGATCATTGGTATTTCAAATGATAGTTGAAATAGTGCTAAGTTCAGACATTGTATCACCTCCAAAATTTGATGCTATAATCTTCTCCATAGGTTTTTATAAAGACAGATAAATGATTCTACTATAAATAACTACCATTTCTCTCTTTTCATCTAGTCAACTAGAGAGATAAGTTTAGAAAAATATGCGAAAAATAGAGGTCTTAGTGTTTGGATTAGCAAATATACGTTACGTTTCCTCCTGGTAGAAGACTATGCATACCATCCATGGACTTAACCTGCATGGCAAACCTGCCTCTTTAGAATAAGAAAACTTCATGAAGGGAGTTTGTTTCAGCTGATGTCTCTGAAAGAGGAATAGGAATTAGGTAACACTATGAGAAAAGTGGTGAGAGGAAATTAGTATGTATTTAAAAACTAGAAATAAGAGAGACATTGACCTGCTTGATAAATAAATGCAGGCCTGAGAATGTAGTTCAGTGGTAGAGTGCTCAACAAGCATGTGTGAGTCCCTGAATTTGATTCTCAGTGGTTTGAAAAAAAGAAATAAACTTCGTAATGATTTGAGTATAAGGTACAAGGCACCAGAAGAGGAAGGAAGGAAGGAAGGAAGGAAGGAAGGAAGGAAGGAAGGAAAGAAGGAAGGGAAGGACAGACACAGGGGCCGAGTGTGGTGGTACATGCACGTAATCCCAGTATTAGGAAGACTGAAACAGGAGGATCACTGGTTTGAAGCCAGCACACAGTAACTTAGAAAAAATCTCTTTCAAAAAGAAGGAAGGAAGGATGGAAGGAAGGAAGGAAGGAAGGAAGGAAGGAAGGAAGGAAGGAAGGAGAGAGAAAGAAGGAAGGAAAGAAAGAAAGAAAGGAAGAAAGAAAGAAGAGAGAAAGAAAGAGGAATAGGGTATAGCTAAGAGTTAGAATGCCCTATATTCATTCTTTGGTACCAAAACAAAACAATAAACACAAAAAGCTCATAGAGTGTGATAGATAATACAAGATGTACTAAGCTTTATAAAGGAGTGAAACATTGTTTGAAGAGTAATTGGAAGCCATTGGTAGATTTTTTTTTTTTTCTTTTTGGTGGTACTGGGAATGGAACCCTGAGGCCTTCTACCTCTGGGCTACACTCCCAGACCTATTTTATATTTTATTTGGAAACAAGGTCTCTTAAGCCAGCTGAGGCTGGCTTTGAACCTGCACAATCCTCCTGTCTCAGCCTCCCAAGCGCAGGGATTACAAGCGTGTTCCACCACGCCCAGGCATTGGTGGATTTTTAAAAGAAGAGTACTGAGATCCATGCACTGAGTTGTCATCTGCTGTCTGCTGAGTAGAGAAAGGATTACAGGTGGAGTGGAAAAAATGGTGTGATGAATTTCCTAATTTTTATAGCAAATTTGGATGAATTCACTGGAATATTTCTATACTTCTAGAGTTAATTTGGATGACACAGGGCTGTGTTAAACTAGTCTTAGTCTACTAAAATGATTATACATTTATGAATGAATAATCATGTTGGCATAGAAGAATCATGGATACTGGCATTTTCTCTTTAGTAATAGAATATCAATGTGTTTGAATAAGACAGGATTTAAAAAAAATTGAATTATAAACTATTCCACAAGTCTTTGTTCTCTTAATAATAACTGTAAGGGGAACTCTTCTTCCTCTTCTCCAAATAAAATATAAACGATAACTATCTATAAGTCATAGATGCATAATGAGATTTATATGGATGATTAAAAGTAGGTTTCACACAATGTTTATCATACAATCCATGCCCAAGAGGCTTCAGTAGATTAAATGAAAGTATACATAACAAGTTGTATGATTTCAATTTTGTGCTTATTCTCTGTAAGCCAGCACACTACATTTACTATAATCAATAATCCAGAGACTGAGGTATTGTATATCTCCTTTAGGCAACCAGACTCTTAGAAATCATAGGTGGTTACTCCACCATGGGAAGTTTCTGTGTCTGAGCATTCCCTCACCAGGAAAGCAGAGTATCCTTTAGCCTTCTCTGTGCAGATTGATTTTGCTGAAGGAATTTAGATTCCAAATTTTTATCAATAAAGGAATAGCTAGCTACCTCTTTTACCTTTTATGTTTGTATTAGAACAATACAACATTTTATCTTGATATCAAGACACATATGCCAAAAGATGAACAAATTGTTCTATTTTTTAGCTTCTGTCAAGCTACATTAATATATAAGATAATTGGGTCCAATTTTACCCAAGGAAACATGTGTAGATTTGTAAGGTCTTTCTTCCATTTTCACCTTTTTTCATGTCATTAGATATTTCACAGATGAACATCAAAGTCAAGCAAAGACTTTTCAGGGTCGACTGTATCTCTTTTCAGTATTTACTGTATGCTAGAAATATTGTATGATTTTATGACATTTGCTTAGTTATGAAATAAATTGTTACATATTAAAAGTCAAGAAGCTAATGTTTATCAAGAAATTTCTCTCTCTCTCTCTCTCTCTCTCTCTCTCTCTCTCTCTCTCTCTCTCTTTTTTTCGTCTTTTTGGACTGGGGATCGAACCCAGGGCAGTGCACTCGCCAGGCAAGCGCTTTGCCTCTGAGCTACATCCCAGTCCTATCAAGAAATTTAATACATCTATGTAGAATGAAGGACTGAGAGATTTTAAAGCCTTTGTCTTTATTTATACTACTCTGTAGTCTTAATCTGGGTACACATAAAAGTCTATATAACCATATCGACTTAGAAGAATAATCATGAATATTGACATTTTTCTTTTAAGAATGGAATAACAATACATATTTGAATGTAACAAAACCAGTATCTTGAATAATAATATTACTAATTATCACACAATTCTCCATTTTATTAATAAAATCTATAAGAAATTCATTTAACCATTTCATCAACCAGTGCTTACTCTTTTTAAAATACCAGTTGAGGAATTATAGAAACAAAGACATACCTCCATGGGCACTTGTTCTCACGTATCTTAACATGCTGTGAAGAAGGCAATCTTTGATAATAATTGTATCAGGCAAAAATCTCCAAATAAATCCAGGATTACAAGTATAAACAAGGTGCTCAAGAGCTGAATCAATAATTCAAACTAAAGGGAAGTAGATGTGTTTGATGGGGGCTGGTGGGAAATAGAAAATGGAAAGTCGTGCCTAAAGATGGCAGCAGCTATTCAGATCCAGCCTGTTGGAAGAAAGTCTAGCACAGAGTTCCAAACCATTTGATATTATAGGATTCTTCTCCACTTATATTCATGTATAATCTTCCAATATTTCAATGTTAGATATAATTCAATTTAGTTTTGAAAATGTGGGAGTGATCAAATAATATTTGAAGACAATATTCAGCCCAAAAATCAATATAGAAGCACTTAGACTGGAAGGCTGACTATAATTTTATCTAGCAGAAAGAGGGAGAGAGATCCTATTTCTAGAGCCATATCTTTAGTTATTGTAGAATAATATTATGTAGAATTAGATTCTTGGACAACTTTTTTTCATTTTTTATCATTTGAGTGCAAAACCATTTCAAAAACTTGCAGGTGTAGGGCACAGAATCTAAAAGTAAAGCTTTTGGAGAATCTTAGGTTCAAAATATATGGTCCGTGGCAGAGATATAGTTCTATTCAAATAATTATCAACAAAGAAAGAGAGGATGTAGGGAAGAGGAGAAATGAGTCTATAAACTTATACAAGAGAAGGATATTTTCACCCATTTTGATATCTTACTAATATTCAAAGTTTTTTACAATAAAATAATTGAACTGAGAAAGAAATATGCTTGTTTAACATCAAATTTTATATTAGTATATATCTGAAAGCAAGAAGAACAAGAAAGTAGTTGTAAAATTCTGAAATCCAAAAAAATTACACTTGCTTATGCAACCAAGTAAAAGTTTAGAAGTTTACATATGTCTAATAATCTTATTGATATGCATTTAGAATATTTTAATAAGGTACATATATACTATATACTTATTGTAAAATAAGTTGATATTCTAGACCTCAAAACCTTCACAGTACAAAATATATTTTAAATGTCTTCTTACTGTTGCTAAAGAAAATAATTTTTAGCTTATGTAAAATGTAAAAACAAAAACGAACACTTTTAGAAGAATCTTTTTTTCAAGTATAATGAGTACCATCAGATGTGAAAGTCTTAAGGCAGTTGAAATTGGCTATAATGAAGAGATCAAGTTATTTGATGACCTCAAGTCCCTTGAAATGAGGTTTTCAGATCATACATTTTTAAAGAAATGTATTATAATTAGATTTATTTTAACTCTATACAATTAAAACCAGTTCCAGTGATTTCTGTTTTAGATTCATTTAGTATCTTTCTTCTGAAAAGGGAAAAGAGCTCAGGAGAGAAGTGGCAGATCTGAATTATAAAGTATCATGTAAAGATAATTCAGCATACCAAAATGATAAATGGTCTGATTGATATTCAGCGTTGTTCCTGAAGTTTAATTTTACTCTTGCTGTATTACAACCTGAAACTATAATTCTCCACTTCCAAGAGTTGATAGCATAAATTAAACTCACTGATCATTGAGGTTGCTTTTTCTATGGTTAAATCGTGCTATATTATGAAAATGACTTATTCATGAAAGTTTTCTTTTGTTATAAAAAAGAACACATTTTCTACCCTCAGTTTTCTCCATTTCTCAAGCTATGATATCAAATCATATAAATGACAAGTTAGAACTCAGAAAAATGTATTTCCGAGTCAGAATGGCATAGTTTTGAAAATTTTTACAACTATTCAGCAGTTGCTTTCTATGTCTTTTGGCACAAAGTAGAAAGAGATATTTGCATCCAAGATTTGTAGATTCCCTTCTATCATTGCTGGTGTAACTAACAGTTTCCTAGGTTCAAAAACACAGTGAACAACTGAAAGCATTTTTCAGTAGTGAAATATCCCAAACTTTTCATTCATGGCTGAAGAAAATAGGGGAAGGGGCGTGTTAAGCAGTGGGATGTGAAGGACAAGCAGTAGGCCTGCCTGTCACTGAGGTTGATAGCTTGGCGATGGTTGTACATCATCTACCCTTCATTGGCTCATGAAGCCCATCTCAGCTGAAATGCAAACGTGTGGCATGACACATTTATTTTTCATCTTGAATCCTGATAGTTTTGGGCTTCCTGTGCATCATTAAATTGTTTCATTTCCCTATGTTCATCACAGATGTGCTTCCACCAGTTCCAGGCCAAGGGGATAAAACAGCAACGATGCTTTCAGATGGAGCCATTTATAGCAGCATTGACTTCACTACCAAAACAACATACAACAGCTCCAGCCAGATAACACAGGCTACCCCATATGCCACAACACAGATCTTGCATTCCAATAGCATTCATGAATTGGCTGTTGATCTGCCTGATCCACAGTGGAAAAGCTCAATTCAGCAAAAAACAGATCTGATGGGATTTGGTTATTCTCTACCTGAACAAAACAAAGGTAACAATGGTGAGTCAGAATCTTATATGTTGAGAAGTTAATTTCATATCATTTGTGCATGAGATAGAAATTAGTATTTGTTGTTCAATTAAGAGATTCATTATCAGGTTACTATCTAAACTAAAAAATATACTGGCATGTATTGAGTACCTTGAACAATCCCTACCACCACCACCAGTGCCTCCACCACCGCACACCAACACCAATCGGTTTCATCCTGTTAACTCTTTTTCAATAGAGTGGTCAGCAATCCATTCTTTACTTTCATTAGGACAGGCTAGATAAAACATTCCTTCACTCTCCCATGACATCTGCTTCTGAGTTGCTAACTGCATGTTCTGCATGGGCTTGTGCTGTGAACTAATCACATGATGCCACTATGACCTCTGCCCTTTAACCCTTAGCCTTACTTTACATCCCTGACTACCGATTGGCTGAGGGATTGTCTAATAGAATGCCACACAACCAGTCACAGGATTTCAGCACCACCAGCTCTCACAACAGCTCAGAGAGGAGTGGCAGTCTCTCAGGTTGGTCTTATCACAGTAAGAAGAAATATTTGTTTGTCACCAGCATATGACCTGTGTTCCTAACAACCAGTGAAGAAATATTGGATCACAACTCACCCTCAGGCATTTTATCTTTCAAATGACATTAATAGTTGATTCTAATGAAATCCTGCTTTGATAGGGGGAAGAGGAGGAATAAAAATCACTGTTGCCCTTTATGCAGTAACCGTACAATGATGTATTTAGAGAAAAGTAATGCTATTTAGCTAAATACTATTCATTTAAGAGCAGATAAAGTTTTCTCTGCCTTGCACCCTATTTATCAATCAAGAGAAATTTATAATAAAAAGATCATGTATGGATCTCAATTCCATGTCAATGTATTTAACTAACATGAAAATGATCTTGGAGACTTTTTATATTGGAATTCCAGTGATATAATTTTCTATTTTTGGATGATCTTTCAAAATATTTTGTAATAGGATTTATTGTCTATTGAATGATATACTGTGCTAAGTATGAATGTCAGTATGGGGAATTATTATTAACATTTAATTTGCAAAATTCAACACACATGCAGACTTTTATATGGATTAGTTTCATTCCATAAATTTTAATATATATTAAATTATTATATATATAAATTATATATATATGATAAATATCAGCAGAAACAACATTATATAATTTTGGCATTATATAGTGAATGTAGGGAAAAACATGTTATCGTACAAAATATATTCCTATTATAATGAACATCAGTGTATAGCGTTCTGTCCTGAGCATCTTCCTCTGTAAAATCACATCATATTAGTCAGATTTTAACTGCCAACACTACACTGTATGATTGACAGCATTATTGGCATATTTCTCATTTATTTCATGGTCCTAGTTACTTAATATGCTTATATTAATTTAGTATTATTTGTTTATATAAACATTTTTGTTTTGTTTTCAAAATTACTTGTTAATTGTAAAGGATTATGGTGTGCTATGATGGGTCACAGGCTACCAGGCATCGATGCCATAAAGAGTTAACTTTTTTGCATCATTAGTATTACATTTACTAAATTACTTTTCCTCAGGAGATGAAATCCTCTCAGACTGAAAATGTTAATGTTCTCTCTCCCCTCCAAAATGAGTCATTTGCTCGTCTTGCCTATTGGTAGGATCAGGTACATTATAGAATCCAGAAAATTTTAAACATCTGTTATGAATTTAAACTGGCTTAATAATATAAGCGAACTTTTGGAATGCCCTTATATGTCATTTATGCTGCCATTTATCTATAATTAGACTCACAATTGTTCTGAATAATTAAAAAGTAATTTTTCCAGAGCTTCCTTTTCATTACATTAAACACATGTAAGGAACAAGCAATATATAATCTACATACTATAAGCCATGGATTCCATGAGACCCATAAAACTTTCATTAAATATTCTGTATAGATTGATTGCCACCAAATTTCAAAAGTTACCTTGTGATTAATTGTAAGCAGAACATGATTCACAATGGTGCTTGCTGCCTTTTTGAATCCATTAGTATCTTGAGTGACATTTATATATATCTAGGAATTATATTAACTACTTCATCTACATTTGAATACAAAATTACTTAAATTGGTGATAGAAAGCGTTTTTAGTAGGTGAGATTGAAGTGATTATTCTTTTTTGAGTTTTATCAAATTGAGTATAATATTGCAGTTTTGTTTTATGCTTATAGTTGTAGATATATATCTTAAGGCTCAAATTTATATCAAATTTTATGCTAGCTAATAATATTATAGGACTTTTAAAATTTTTGATCATTGAAGTGATCAATTTAAAATAATCACAATGATAAAAATTAGACGTTTCTGAATTGAATAAGCTTCTTACTCTTTTTTAAATACTTTTATAATTTATTCAGTGTATAAATAACTACAGAGGAGTCTGTTAAAAATTCTGCCACTAAAAATATAAAAGAAAATTCACATGTTTTAAAGTAATATCTGAAATCATAAGTATAGATAGATTATAACATATATATGTAAGAATAGCTAAATCCTTCTGTGTGTGTGTGTGTGTGTGTGTGTGTGTGTGTGTGTGTGTGTGTTTCAGAGAAATAGAGAGAGAAATAGAGAGAGAGAAATAGAGAGAGACAGAGATTGACTGGGAATTAAACCCAGAGACCTTTTAACCTCTGAGCTATATCTCCAGCCATATTTCACTTTTATTTTAAAACAATATCCCACTATATTGCTAAAAGTCTTGTTAAGTTTCTCAGGCTGCAATCCTTCTGTCTCAGATTCCCAAGTCCTGGGACTTCAAAAGTGTGCCACCACCTTGCTATTTAAATCTTTTAGTATATCTTTTCTTTTTATCCTATATATTAAGCAGGGAGTGGTGGTGCATGTTTATAATCCCAATACATGGGAAGCTGAGACAGAAGGATCACAGGTTCCTGTCCCACCTCAGCTACTTAGTGAGGCCCTCTACAACTTAGTGAGTCCCTGTTTCAAAATAAAGAATTAAACAAAAATGGGGATCGGGATGTAGCTCAGTGGTGGAATGCCCCTGGGTTTAATCCCCAGGGCCACACCCCCCAAAAAAATCAATGTTTTTGAGTTCCCACTTCTCCACATTCTCGCCAACATCTGTTGTTGTTTGTGTTTTGAATGATTGCCATTCTAGTTGGAGTTAGGTGAAATCTCAGAGTAGTTTTGATTTGCATCTCTCTGATTGCCAGTGATATTAAACATTTTTTCATGCATTTATTGGTCATTTGAATTTCTTCTTTCATGAAGTGTCTATTTAATCTGCTTGCCCATTTTTTATTGAGTTGTTTTCTTAGTGCTGAGTTTCTTGAGTTCTCTGTATATTCAAGATATTAGTCCTCTATCAGAGGAGTAGGTGGCAAAAGTCTTCTCCCATTTTGTTGACTCTCCATTGAGCTTTTTGACTGTTTCCTTTGCTGAACAGAAGCTCTTCAGTTTCATATAATCCCATATACTGATTCACCTTTTAGTTTCTTGTGCCTTTGGAGTCTTGTTGAGAAAGGTTTTATCTGTGCCTATGTGTTGCACTATTGGAACTATGCCCTCTTCAAGGAGCCTCAAGGTCTCTAGTCTAATTTCCAAGCCTTTGATCCATGTTGAACTGACTCTTGTGCAGGCTGAGAAAGTAAGATTTAATTCCATTTTTCTGCATATGGTTAACCAGTTTTGCCAACACCATTTGTTGAACAGACAATCTTTCTTCCAGTGTATGTTTTTAGCACCTTTGTCAAAAATAAATTGGCTCTAAGTGTATGAATTTGTTTCTGAGTCTTCTATTCTGCTCCATTGGTCTATGTATCTGTTTTTTGTGTCAGTACCATGCTGTTTTTATTACAGTGGCTTTATAGTATAGTTTAAAGTCAGGTATTGTGAATCCTCCTGCATGGTTTTTGTTTATTAGAAGTACTTTGGCTATTCAGGGTTTTTTGTTGTTGTTCCAAATGAATTTAAGAACTGATATTTGCTATGTCTGTGAACAATTATCTTGGTAATTTAATGGGTATTGCATTGAATCTGTAGATCACTTTTGGAAGTATGGCCATTTTGATGATATTTATTTTACCTATTCATGAACATGGAAGATCTTTCCATCTTCTAAGGTCTTCTTTGATTTCTTTTTTCAATGTTTTATAATTTTCTTTGTAGAGGTATTTTACCTCCTCATTTAAGTTTATTCCTAAGTATTTTATTTTTTGTGTGAAATCCTGATGAGTTGTTCTTATGATTTTCTTCACATGGAAATCATTTATTAAGAATTAACAAACTCAAATATGTACATTTTGAGTTGAAGAGAGGAGTGTCAAATAAGTGTGCAAAGCATAAAAACATGCTTCCTAAAACATAATGCAGGCACTTCTGTTCACAAAACAATCAAGAGTTCTTTGGCTAAAAGTAACAGCAGCAGACTGTGGATCACTTCCCTTCACACTTCAAAGAGTGAAGTTCAGTGCTTCAGATTATGTCATGTACTTACCATGGTGCTCGTGGTGCACAGAGTCCTCCTTTTAATTTTTGGTTGAGGGAAGACAGGCATGCTGATTAATAACCCTACCCAAAATTTCCATAATGAGAAAATGGCTAGTTCTTCAAAAGAGAGGGAAGTGAATATTGGTTGAAAAGCCCTCCAAAATTCTTATGAGCATTGATTGTACCAAAACACTATTTATTTATTTATTTATTATTTATTTATTTATTTTTTGCGGATTTGGGAATGGAACCCAAGGACATTTGACCTCGGAGCTACACTCCCTGCCCTAGTTTTTATTCTTTATTTTGAAACAGGGTCTCACTGAGTTGCAGAGGGCCTCACTAAGTAGCTGAAGCTGTCCACGAAATGTGATCCATCTGGTCTCAGCCTCCCGAATGCTGGGATTACAAGCGTGCGCCACCATGCTAGGCTCCAAAACACTATTTTTAAGTCTGCTGTTTGGAACAATAACAATGTATAGTTTTCTTTAACTTAAATAAGTACTTCAACAGTTTGGTTTAGAGCTCGAGAAGTAGTAGTTTTGGGAAAGCCTGCTGCATAGTGAATCTTTATTTTTATCTTAACATATTGATAGGGACAACGTAACATTCAGAAGTTCAGTTATTCATCTATAAGATGGAGTCATAAGAACATCGATATTTCTGTCACTCATTTCTGAGGGTTAAGAAGGGACCAGATAGCATTTCTAAATCTTTGCTGTAGAATATGGAAAGGATTGTACACTTATAAAAACAAAGGCGTAAAGCAGATACAACTAGGGGGAAATCTAGGAAGGACAAGTTGTTCAATTCATTCCCCCTTCGGTCACTGAAATATAGTATTGATATTTGAAAAAAGATAAGGTACTCAGTGTTTGATGAGATAAAGGAATGATTACATTTTATCTATCTTAAAAAGAAAAATGACAGGCTTATATTCAAGCAAGCTTATTATTCTTTTTCTGAAGGTCAGGCCATTTCTGGGATGCTCACTGGGCTTGGAAAGTTGGAGTAGCGAGGACTTTAAAAAAAAAAAAACAATAGAAGCTGGGCTTGCTGTAAGAGAGAGGAAATACAAGAAAAACAATGCGTTCATTGAGCATTGAGTATATTCTGAGCACTTCATACGCATTATGTCTCACTGTACTCCAAAGAATAGTACCTTAATATTTGTTTTATATGTGTGTGCAAATTAAGGCCAGACCCACTAATGAGGAGTCTTTGTACCTCGCAATCAACCCCTTCCATTCTGAGTGGAAGGCAGCTGCTCTCCTTCCTAACACCTTTCATCCTATCAGATATAAAAAGTGAAAAGAAAGGCGGAGTACTTTGTTTCAGGATTTTTTCCCCCCAAATGTATATGTCTGCTCTGCAGAAAACAGATATAGCACCTATAATTGGAAATACTATACATGTAAGTTTTAACACTTTCTGGAATTCAAATATATTCTCATTCAGTTACATGATCTGGTTGAGTAGTTGGTTAGACGTTTAGTGAGATCTATATGACTAGATAGGCCGGCTACACATATATCATGCTCAAAACACTTAGTTCACCAAGATGTAAGGCCAGGAAGCAAAGCCACTTTGTACACATATAGTTGTAGGCCAAGGGGGAAGTCATGGGATTTACTTAGGTCTTCTTGGGACATTATTGCTATTTTACTCAAAAAGTGCATATTCCTGCAGCTAACGGAGGCTCATTTGTTATCAAGTTTTAGTTGGTTTTGAAAGAGTAAACAGTATAATGCTATACAAAGAGTATTTTATTTTTATCCTCCATTATGCTCCATGTAATCTCAGATTTGGCTCATACTCTGCTACCTGACTTTCTGCTCGTATTTGTGCATGAGTTCATTCTATTAAACATTGTACTAAAAGTGATGACTGTATTTCCATTAATTTCCCCTCCTTTTGGAATTTTATGAAACATGATGCTTAAAAGAAACAAAGCCGGGAACTATTCTCACTGTGCAAAAGTAATCGTGCCATTCATTAGTCAAAAAGCCTAGGAAATGGATCATTGTGAGAGATTTGCAGGTATTCTCCAGATTGTCCTTGATTGATTTTGATCAGTGGCTTTTGAGAGGAAAATGTTACTCTCCTGGATTAATTAAATTGAATAAATTCTAATGGAAAAGTTTAGCCTGCATCCTCAGACAGTGCATTTTCCACTGAGAGAGATTATGCAAAAGAGCATTTTAAATGCACTAAAATCTGACATTTAAAAGAATTTGTTATGGACCATTATTTTGTCTAACAATGAAAATGTGGAGGCAGCAGACGTGAATAAATCAATAGATGTTCTTTTGATACAGCTGCCACTTTGGGGGGATATTCAGCTCTCCAGTTAATGCAATGGGAAAGAAACAATATCATTTTGAGTGATATGTAAAACTGTTTTTCTGATCATATTGTTTCATTGTTTACATCTTTTTACCACCCCTAACATTCTGATTCAGGTGTTTTGCAAACATAAATGCATCTTTTCCATTTGATACTCTCTGTCTCCTCTGATATTTGGCATCTCTGAATAAATACATTATTACTTTCAGGTGGGAAAGGTGGAAAAAAGAAGAAAAATAAAAACTCTTCGAAACAGCAGAAAAACAATGGATCGACCTGGGCCAATGTCCCTCTACCTCCTCCCCCAGCCCAGCCCCTTCCCGGCACAGAGCTGGAGCATTATGCAGCGGAACAGCAAGAGAATGGGTAAAAATAATCTATACCAATAACATGGCCAGGGCTGCATTCCCCTCTCTGTTCAGCTTGGCCCTGTGTTCTGTTGTTTATTCCCTTCTTACCCTGTTTCTTCCATTTCTTCTCCATTTTACTGTTTGCACTGTCTATATATTTTTAGCTGATAAATACAAAACAGCACAGATTGAGGGCTGAGAATCCTTGGGCCCTGAAGTGCTTGAGATTGTCTGCAATCATGATAATGTGGCCTCCATTTATAATATTGCTTGTTAGTTTGAAAGCAAGTACCCACAGCTCTGTGAACTAAAGAGCCACTCCTGAGAAGGGCTGAAAAGGGAATTAAAATAACCTTCTTCATCATCCCTCGCAGTTCTCTAATGACTTGATGTCTGCCCATAGCAGGGCGCCACGGTAGAGCGCCATCACAATGGGATAATTGTAGGGACCTGGCCAGTGGGTAGAACTTTAATCATCAGCACTGATGGGAATTTAGGGGCAGGAACAATAAAAGAGGTTCAAGCCAATGCACACTCTGTAACGAAACCTTTTTAAGATAGAAAATTTCCTTTGAGGGCCTTTAAATGTGACCAGTTTCCTTATTATTTCCCAAACATCTCACAAGTTTGTTTCCTGTGCTAGCTTAAGTGTTAATTGATTTTGAACACAAAGACACAGATAATTTTTACCCTTCCCCCAGAAAAGGTCAGAAGAAACCTAGTTTTTTCTATACTGATAACTCTAAATTTGATGTCTTCTTTATCATTTCTAGGTCACTGTTTATTTTAACTTGGTTTTTAAGTAACCTAACAATAAAGGCAGTTTTTCTTTCAAAAGAATTGACTATCTAGATATACTTATGTATTTATATATCTCAGTTTATTCAATTCATGGTTATAAATTTTGTTTTGGTCAAAATAAGTATTATAAATATGGGCTTATAAGTGTTTTATCTTCTTTTCTTTTTATATTATTGCTCTCGTTGAGGTCTCTAGAATACTTTTCCTAACTATGTCTTTTCACATCAGAGCATTTACTTTTTTCCAAAGATATCACATTTGCCTTTACTTTTATAGTTAGATATAAATATATGCACATAGTACACACACACATACACACATATGTGTGTGTGCTGTATATATGCAGTATACACATAACATTTTTCTCTATGTCTGTTCCTCCAATGAAATTTGTTTGTTATTTGAGGTTGTGGTTACCCATATATAAGTATATTATCATTATTTTACTTTTTTAAAATATTCACATTGCAAATAGGCAGCTAAGAGCACACCCATTTTTTAACTTAAAATATTTCAAATCCTGCATTTGACTTTAATTTATATCAAGATATAAATGTGTCAGTTGCTGATGAATCCTGAGCAAAGTTGAAAGCTCAAATGTAATTTCCACAAGAACAGATTATAATTCAGGATTTAGTAATCTGCATTTTGAAGTCTGTAGTCACATAGTAGGGAAATGAAACTTGTAAATTGAACAGGAAGAAAGTAGTGCTGTTTAAAATTAATAAGCTTAAAATCTTAGACTCAGGCCACATAAAAATTTGAGCATTTGGGAATTTTATTTTTCCACTTGAATCTACTTAAAATATTCATAAAACATAATAATGCCTATTTATCCTAAAAATAAAATAAATTCAAAGTAAGAACTAACCTTATCATTCTATTTTGTATTCCAGTAGTAGAATTGGAGATATCAATTTGATGATGAAATACTATATGTTAATGAAGTTATCTATTAACAATTTTTTAGCATTTTTAGATATAAAACATTAAATTATTTCTAAAAATTTTAAGTTATTTAATATTCATCTAAAATACATGATATCAATGTCCCACTTTAATGATTTTTAAAATATATATTTGAATTTTTTAAATAGGTAAAATATATTTTGGCTGTATTCATATATATGCATATGTATATGTGTGTGTGTGTGTGTGTGTGTGTGTGTGTGTGTTCAAAGTCTTTATGAAATCTTTTTGAGTTCTTATTTACCTTTGAAACTGGATATGCTTCAACTAATTATCATTTTCTAGTACAATTATATAAGTTCACCCAAAATAGTAGCTAGATCATAAGAAGTCAATAGTCCTGGTGGCACAGTTCTATTTTTTTTATTTTTCATGCTATTTTTGAAATGTAGCCTTTGAGCCAGGTGTGGTAGCAAATGCTTATAATCCCAATGTCTGCGAGGATGAGACCAGAGGTTCAAGGTTCGCAAACAGCTTCAGCTACTTAGTGTGGCCCTCCGCATCTTAGTGAGACCCTGTTCAAAATAAAGAATAAAAAAATAGGACAAGGGGTGTAGCTGGGAGTTTGAATGCCCCTGAGTTCCATCCCCAGACCCGCAAAACAACAAAACTAAACTAAACTAAAAAACATAGCCTTTGAAAATTTTATTTCAGTTGCTTATAATAAAACACATTTAAGGCCAACATAACAAGACCACATTAAAATGAGTAGATTTGGTGATAATATTGTCTGTTTCCTTATCTTTTCTTTACATTTAACTTTTTTAACTTTACATGATACTAAAAAAGAAATACTTTTGGACACAGGTAGTATTCTGCTATTTGTGACATTAACAACAAATATTTCACCAAAGAGATATTATACAATATCTTTTGTATGCTTTAATTGAAAATATAGTTCAGGATTTTTGATACATAAAATATGAAAAAATCTTTAGAAATACATTTTTGTTTTACCAACTTTTTCCCCCAGTATTGGGGATTGAATCCAGGGGCATTCTACTTTCAAGCTATATGCTCAACTCTATTTTCTATTCTATATTTTGAAACAAGGTTTCACTAAGTTACAAAGAGTCTCACTAAGTAGCTGAAGCTGGCCTTGAAACCACAATCCTCCTGTCTTAGCCTCTCAAATACTAAGAATACAAGCACGTGCCACCATGCCTGGCAAGAATTTTTATTTCTAGCTACCAAAGATTCTGCAATTGTACAGTGATAAATAGTTTTTCATAGAAAGATTCTGATATTTGAGTATGAAGGGTGGTTTGGAGGACATGAGGCTGGGCAGGTTGATAATGTCTCCAATACTGCAGCATAATGGATGATATCATAAAAATTATAAGGAATAAAATAAGGCCATGACCATGAGAAGAAGGGAAAGGAATAAATTTAGATTATATGTCTAACTGAGAATAATCATACTCTTGAAAATATAATCTCTAATTTCTGCTAACATTTTTAGTATTATTTCTAAGACAAGATATCATCAATTTTTCTAAGCCGTTCTTGGGCCAATTTTCCCCTGAAAACTAAATATCAAAAGGTATTAAAATACTGTCCAAGCCGGGCGTGGTGGCGCACGCTTGTAATCCCCGCGCTTGGGAGGCGGAGACAGGAGGATCGCGCAGGTTCGAAGCCAGCCGTGCTGGCGTAAGAGACCCTGTTTCAAAAATATAAAATAGGTCTGGGAGTGTAGCCCGGAGGAAGAAGGGCTTCCAGGAACCCCAGTACCACCAAAAAAAAAAAAAAAAAAAAAAAAAAAAAAAAAAAAAATAAAATACTGTCCAAATAATAAAGCATTTAATTATTAATTCAATAATATAGCAACAATGGTAAATGCTTTCTCTCATCAAAATGTTTCTTCAGTCGGACAGAACTGTGTTAAAATGTATTAATTCCAAGAAAAATATAATACATTTTATTATAGTTATGTGATGCTAGAAAAAGTTTAATAGTAATTAAATAGAAAACTGGTGCTTTGCTTTCTTATTGTAATTAGAGATTGGCAAGCTTTGGCTCGTGTTGAACTTTATTGTATTTTTATTAGTAACTTGGTATTTGTATGTGGCCTTTAGCAAGTTAGTTCACATGCAGCATTGATTTGCTGTCATCTCTATCTTTATTCATCAGGCAAGACAGATAATATGATGCCTCAGCCTTCACTGGCAGAATGTCAAAGAACACACACTTCCCTAGGAAAGGTTGGTCAAAAGAATTTGGTTTGGCATTAGGAGCATGAATAAGCACAGACTCTTTATGTTACTGAAAGAAAGAGTTGAAATTCCCACACTCAAATAAGATGTATATCTACAAAACGTGAATTAAATGATAAAAAACAAAGCTATAGTTTTCACAAAATGTATAGACTCATCTGTTACTATATCATCCTCACTTAGTAACTACCTAGTTTAAAACATAGGTTATTAAGCCGGGCGTGGTGGCGCACGCTTGTAATCCCCGCGCTTGGGAGGCTGAGACAGGAGGATTGCACAAGTTCGAAGCCAGCCTCAGCTACTCAGTGAGGCTTCCAGCAACTTGGTGAGACCCTGTTCCAAATAAAATATAAAAAGGTCTGGGAGTATATATAGCCTGGAGGTAGAAAGCCTCTGGGTTCCACCCCCAATACCACCACCACCAAAAAAAAAAAAAAAAAAAAAAAAAAAAAAAAATAGGTTATTTATCCCTCAGGAATGTATTAGGATGAGAATCCCATAGACCTGATGAGCAATTCTTCTTCATTTTATTACATATACCACCACCCAACTTTCCTTCAATTATTCTTTCATAGTCCTCTTTTGGAATATTTTTGGAATTTTTCTCTTCAATTTCTTCTTCTGGTAAAAGCCACTTTGAATACATGGACTTTTTCAGCTGTGCTCATTCTGCAGGATACAGATTTTGTTCACTATTATTCTAGGTTTTCTTTACTGAAAAGAAAATGGGACAGCTAATGATGCCATCCATTCTTGTTTAATGGAGTAGAATCTGTTTCAGTTATTGAGTATATTATGCAATAAATTTACATAGCATCAAAATAATATTTAAATACTTAGAATAGCCTTTACCTGATATTACTTATTTAAATAATAAAAAGAAGTCAAATACAATTTATTTATTTCTATTTGGTACTGGAGATTAAACCGGGAGTATTCAACCTCCTAGCCACACCTACCCGCAGCCCTTTTTTATTTTTGTATTTTGAACAAGCTCTTGAAAAGTTGCTGAGAGTCTCACTAATTTGCTGAAGATAGCCTCGAATCTGCAATATCTCTGTCTCAGACTCCCAAGATTTGGCATTAAGGGTATGCATCCCTGCACCTAGCTCAATATATTATTTTTATGTTACCTTAACATGTGATGCATATCACACACATTTTTATTGCATGTTATATTCTCTATGTATTTTCATTCCATGGGTATATCTCAATTAAATTAAAATTTTAAATTCTAAAATTGTTATTTGATGGGGGATACCGAGGGTGAAACCCAGGGGCTTTTCTACCTCTGGGCTATATTCCCAGACCTACTTTATATTTTATTTGGAGTTGCTGAGAGCCTCACTAAGTAGCTGAGGCTGGCTTCGAACCTGTGGGGTCCTCCTGTCTAGCCTCCCCAGGTATGGGATTACAAGTGTGCACCACGCTTGGATAAAATTTTTTAAATAGTTGAGATATTATTTTTTTGGTGGTACTGCAATTCCTGGAAGCCCTTCTACCTCTGGGCTACACCCCCCAGACCTATTTTTTAGTTTTTATTTGGAAACAGGGTCTCGTAAACCAGCGCGGCTGGCTTCGAACCTGCGCGATCCTCCTGTCTCCGCCGCCCAAGCGCAGGGATTACAAGCGTGCATCACCACACCCACATATCAGAAAACATTTTGGATTAATTTTCTAAACTCCTGGACCATAGTTCCTATAAAAAATGCTGTTTAAACATAAAATCTAAATATTTCAAACAATAGTTTTATGTATAATTAATTATGTTAAAAGGTATATTTCATATTAAATATTTTTATGACAACAAAGCAAATGTTATTTTTATTTTTAACATATATTTTACAGGGCAGGGTTTTGAACTTCAGTTTTATTATTTAAATTTGACTGTAGAGCCAGGTATGGTGGTACACTTCTGTAATCTTAGTCCTAGAGAGGATGAGGATGAATCACAAATTTAAGGGCAACTTCAGCTACCAAGTGAGACTCTTAACCTAGCAGGACACTATTGTAAAACATAAGAAAAACTGAAAAATGGCTGAGAGTGTATCTTGGAGTTAGAATGTCCCTGTGTTCAAACCCCAGTACCACAAACAAACACAAAAGTAAATAAATAAATATAACTGTTCGGGTAAGGCGAGGCATTAGTTTCTACTGAGAAAATTGAGAGGATCAAGTGGATACTGAATATATTTTGCATCACTAAGTATGTTTGGCATGTTATATGAAAGTTTGGTATAGATCTAGAACAAGGGCAAATAAAATTCTCCCACACTTCTTAAATGATCAATCAACTATGTCGCCGCCTTCTGCTGGTGCACAAGGATGAGTAGAAGAATGTAGTTAAATCTACAAGCACGAAGTTCATTAATTGTCTTTAATTAGCAATTTGGTGTTTCCACATGAGTAACTTTGTTAGGAAGTTATTGCCTCTTGTAACTGTAGGGTAACAATTAGCCAATAAGGTCTTTTAGGAATAAATTGAGATATTGAGATAACAGATGTAATTACGATTAGAAATTAGGATAATAGCCAGGTGATTTACTATGGTGGCACTCAGGAAGAGATCAGGAGGAAATAAACTGAGAGAACACTTTAGACACCGTGCGGTTGCTGTTTGTTGCCAGGATAATCATGTATGTGTTCATGAGTGTGCCAATGCGCATTTTTTCTTCTCATTTCAGCTATGACAGTGATAGCTGGTGTCCGCCATTACCAGTGCAAACATACCTACACCAGGGCATGGAAGACGAACTGGAAGAAGATGATGATCGGGTCCCGACACCTCCTGTTCGAGGCGTGGCTTCTTCTCCTGCTATCTCCTTTGGTCAGCAGTCCACTGCCACTCTTACTCCATCCCCACGAGAAGAAATGCAACCCATGCTTCAGGCTCACCTGGACGAGCTGACACGGGCCTATCAGTTTGATATAGCAAAACAAACATGGTAAATATCCTCGCCAAGTACAGGGTCTCATTCTTTCAGCATGTGCAAGTGTTGGCTCATGTAAATTCACAAGAGATACTCATAAAACTATACAGATGGGGTTAAAATGCTTTCCTATAGGCCTTAATCATTTAGATAAATAAACTGGCTTCAGAAATGTTAAATAATTTGAAAAAGTAAGGAAGGTAGTTTGAGAGTGAACTGGAACGTGAATTCAGATCTGCTGAAACTCAGGCTGAAGTGTTTTTTGGGGTGCAATGGCACCTTTTCTAATTTATGGTTTAGCATCAATTAGCTTATCCTTGAACTCACTTTTAATGCCATAATAAAGGACTCCTTTTAGAATCTTCAAAGTGCCTATAATTAATTCTGTATGTGGTTGTGAATATGTAAATGTAAGCTTCTGCAGACCGCTTATGGTCAATGTCAGCTATTAAAAGACCTTCTTTGGGCAGAATTAAACAGATCAGAAAACAGCACAATTAATACTACTAAATGCATAAAAAAACCTCACGAAGAATAGATTAAAACCTTCCAAGTTTCTTTTTCTAAAAAATCCATGAACTTTTATAAACTGCAGATACAATCTTCTTAAGTATTCTGTGCAAATATTGCAGAAAGTCAAAGGGAACCGACTGACTCTCTCTCTTTTATAGGGCTGTTTTCTTCTTTCCAATAATGATCTGTAAGCTTGAACTCTTAAAAATAAACTCCCTGTAACATACCTCCAATTACCTTCACTTAATTTGCACCCTGTGCTTGAAGTCATAGTAATTAAAAAAACTAAAATTTTATTTTGAATAATTCTAGTTACAAAAATTTTTATAGTGACGTAATTTTTTGTGTGGTACTGGAGGTGTAACCCAGAGGCTTTCTACCTTCAGGCTATACTCCCAGACCTATTTTTTAATATTTCATTTGGAAACAGTGACTCACTAAGTTGCTGAGAGTCTCACTAAGTATCTGAGGCTGGCTTAGAACCTGTGCGATCCTCCTGTCTCAGCCTCCCAAGCACGGGGATTACAAGCGTGTGCCACCATGCCTGGCTGTAATGAAGTAATTCTTATTCCCAGTGTTAATAACTACTTATTTTTAAAATATAGCTAATTATACATACAAAGAGATACCAAAAACGGGTATATCACTTAAATCTATTATAAACATGCTCTTTTCTTAGGAGATTCTTGAACACTTTCTCATTCATCAGATAAAATGATAATAGTGATTAGTCCATATACAAAATTAAAGGACTGTCCCCAGCCCATCCCCTTTTCTGATGCCAAGTACAAGGTACAGAGGTTCCCCAAGACCACCCTGAAATTCATGAAAATTTTCACTAGAAGGATTCATAGAACACAACTGAAATATAATATACTCAAAGTTACTGTCTCTTGTAGTAAAGCACAGATTAACACCAGCCTACGGGAGCAGCCTAGGAGGCCGAGGCCAGGGAAGTTGCAGAAGGAGACCTTCCAGGTATCATCTTTTCCAATGCCCTCATGGGCAAATGCTGCTTTCCCAGCAGAGTGGACAGCACACCGGAGGCATTGGCAGCCAGGGAAAGGAACGTGAGACTTGAGGTCTGTTTACATCATCTGGGCTCTGTCACACTGCCTGTTGACTGCCCACGTGGCTGAACTCAGTCTCCAGCTTATCCAGAGGTTATGTGGATACCCTGTAACTCGAAGCACCCCCATCCCCAGTCAATTGTATTAGGCTTTCTGGAGTAGTTTAAAGCCTTCAGATAAACAGACGCTTCTTACCAGGCAGAGGTTTAGGAGTGGAGGGAAAAGGCTTACTCTTCCCTGGGTGGAGGTTACATTCTTTGTATCATGATTTGGGGGAGAAGTAAATGAATTTGCATTTGTAGCACATTTAGTAAATCACTTTCTATCTTATAACAGATATTTTTCAGAGGAGCTAGGATTTTCACCTGAGTATCTTTTCATTGGTATCTCTCACACTTAGAACTGCATGTCTCACATCAGAAGTGCTAGATAGGTAATTACAACCTAGTCCATTCCCACCTGCTCCAAGTACCTGTAAACTATACCCTGTTTCTTTTCCTGAGCATGCTCCTGCTCTACCTAGCCACCTTCCAGGACGCCTTAGCTGACACCACCTGTCAGATTTGTGAGCCTCCCACAGGATCACCCAAGATCTCTCTCTTCTGGGCTAGAAGAATCTTTTTATCTTGTCTGCACATCAGTGTCACAGGAGGACTACAAAAAAAAAAATAGGGATTCTCTGGCTCTACCATGAGGGACTTTGTTCATAGCGATCCATGAAATGCACAGCACAGTACTCCTCAGTAGAAGATATTGATGCGCATTTATAAGCACCCTCATCTTGTATTTCAGTATATCTCCTAATTCTGCTTGGGAAGTATATTTTTCATCTCAAATTTTTCACCAGTGTGAACAATGACTAAAATGCTGGACATTTTCATCCTTCCAAAAACAAACTCCATACCATTATAGGAAAATGAATCATGTACAAAAATATTGCCTTCTATCTTCTTTCCCATCATTTGGCTCCCTACATCTCTGATTCACATACAGAATTTAAGGCAAGACCTATAGCAAGAGGTGTTCATCTATGTTCAACACTTGAGAAGCTTGCTTTTTATTTCTTTTTTATTTTAATTAATAGATTGTGATGAACGTCAAGAAATGATGAAGGGCCTCAAACTCCTGATCCATTATAAAAGAGATTTGGAGCTGATGATACTGAAGTAGCTTTAAGAACTAACATTTTGGTTTTTCAGCTCTGAAAGATCTAGAATTCTCTTAATATTGGAGTTGGTTACAAGAATGCAATTGGGGTTTTTCTCTAGGCTTTTATTTAACTTCAATGGTTAATATATCTGCCTTTAGAACAGTACTACACTGTTTCAATTATTGTAGCTTTATATGGTTTGAAATCAGAAAATATACATCTTCTAGCTTTGTCCTTCTTCGAGATTGTTTTGGGTATCTAGAGTCCATATTCCATATCAGGGTAGATTTTTTCTGAAAAATAAATAAATGTATAATAGTTTCACTAAAAAAAGAAAAAAATATCCTCTGATAAGAAAGAAAACAAAAAGAAATATTGAACTGTTATCTTTTAGTCATCAAAAGCTTGGTATCAGACAAATGAAACTGTTTTGTGAGATTATCATCGTTAATATTGGATAAATTGCTATAAAACTAGATGTCAACCACTAAGCCAAGCATGGGAAGGATGGATGGGGAGGGAACGGGGTGGGGATCGGGTAGGGGCTAACTGGGCGATGTGTGCATCTATGTCTACAAAAGTATTTTCTTTATACCATTATGATGTATGAATACATTGCACCAATAAAAAATAAATCAATCAATCAATAAAAGAAAATTATAGAACACAACCTTTTCCTAAGAATGAAAATTATTAGAATGTGTGTCTTTTATTAAAGACTCAACAGTAGATTTCACATCACTTTATAAGGTTTCTTAAATAAGAGAGGTCTTTAAAATATTTTTGTATAAGCCACGTGCAATTGTGAACACCTAAATCCCAGTGCTTGGAAGGCTGAGACAGGAGGATCACAGGTTTGAGGCCATCATTAGCAATATAGGAAGACTGTTTTTCAAAGTAAAAAATTAAAAGGCCTGGAGGTGTAACTCACTGGTATAATACCAGTGGAGTCAAATTCTACTACCATACGTACACACAAAAAATATTTTAGTATGAAAGCAGTGAAAAAATATATTATGTTAAAACATGTAGTACTTCCCTCTTTTATAATAGTAACCAGTAACAGTTGGTTCTTTTGTTTCATATTTAATAGGTCAAAAGAAACTCTAAGTACTCTTGGGGAAATCAACTCCCCACTTTGTTAGACACATGGGTTGAAACAAGTCACTTAATTTTAAACTTTATTTTTATGCCTTCTAAAAGAAGGCTGATGATACATGTTCTGTTTACTTCATAAGATTGAGATTAGTAATATTTTTCTTATTGCAAAGGGCTTATTTAGCATGCTGATATTCTAATGACAGAGAATATTGATATGAATTATTTAGGCCTTTAAAAATGTTTGAAATTTTGTTGGGCGAGATAGGTAGAAGAGACAGTAATTGGGCCTCCCTTAAACGTGGCAAATGGAAGCAATTCCTCATGAACCTTCTCCGGTTGAGGAGGATCATGTAAAAAGAATCCTTCAGCCGGGCATGGTGACGCACACTTGTAATCCTCGTGCTTGGGAGGCTGAGACAGGAGGATCACACAGGTCACAAGCCAGCCTCAGATACTTAGTGAGGCTCTCAGCAACTTAGTGAGACCCTGTTTCCAAATAAAATATAAAAAATAGGTCTAGGATTATAGCCCGGAGGTAGAAAGCCCCTGGTTCCACCCCCAGTACCACAAACACACACACAAAAATAATAATAATCCTTCAGAGGCACAAATTGTGCAGTGGTGGGGTTAGAGGGCATCAGGCCCTCAAGTGACATCATTTCTTTATAAGAGCCAGCAGGCAACATGAATGAGTGACACAAATTAAGAGAAGCTCAATACTAAAATGGAAACAAAATGACTATTTTCTTTTTTTTTCTTCTTTTTTTTTAATTGGTGCACTGTATTCAAACATCATAGTGGGATACAAACTTTTGTAGATATACATGCACACATCGCCCAGTCAGCCCCCACCCGATCCCCCCCCAATTCTCTCCCCATCCCTCCCTCCCATGCTTGGCTTAGTGGTTGACATCTAGTATTATAGCAATTTATCCAAAATTAAAAATGATAATCTCACATAACAGTTTCATTTGTCTGATACCAAGCTTTTGATGACTTAAAGATAACATTTCAATATTTCTTTTTACTTTCTTTCTTACCAGAGAATATTTTTTTCTATTTTTTTAGGTGAAACTATCATATATTTATATATTTATTTTTCAGAAAAAAAAAATCTATCCTAATATGGAAAATGGACTCTAGATACCCAAAACGATCTTGAAAAAGAACAAAGCGCGAAGATATATATTTTCTGATTTCAAACCATATAAAGCTACAATAATTGAAACAGTGTAGTACTATTCTAAAGGCAGATATATAAACCATTGGACTTAAATAAAAGCCTAGAGCTAAATTCTTCCCTATATTGTCAAGTTATTTTTGACAAGGTTTCCACAAACATTTGGTGGTGGAAATAATAATCTTTTAACTAAATATTGTTGAAACATAATAATTACATGGAAAAGAATAAAGTTGGACCCTTACCTAATCCCATATACAAATATTACCTCAAAATAGATAAAAGACCTAAATATAAATCTTAAGACTATAAACTTTTAGGAGAAAATCTGGGTCATAAAACCTCACAACATTGAAATTGGCAGTGATTTCTTGGATATGATTTCAATGGCACAGGCAACAGAAGAGTATACAAACTCCCTAAAAAATAAAAAAAATATATAGTATATCCAAAGACAATGTAAACAGAGTTAACAGTTATTAATAGAATGGGATAAAATATTTCCAAATGCTATATCTGAAGGTATATTAATATTCCAACTAGAAATCCTAAAAATTAACAACAATAAAGGCAAACAATACCATTTAGAGATAGGTAAAAGACTAACATAAATAATGAATCTCCACAGATAACCAATCTTAGTTGTCTGTTGGATGGAAACTCTTGTTTCTCTGGTTCTGGTGTGTGTTACCTATTTCTTCTTTGTAGTTAATCTCTTTGAGTATTTTCTCTAGCGCTGGTTTTGAAGACAAATTCCTTCGGTTTCTGTTTGTCATGGAAGCTTCTTATTTCTCCATCTAATTTGATAGAAAGTTTTGCTGGGTAGGAAATTTTTGGCTGGAAGTTGTTTTCTTTCAGAGTTTGGAATATGTTACTCCAAGCCCTTCTGGCTCTCATAACTTGGTTTGGGAAGTCTGGAGTGATTCTAATTGGTTTGCCTCTGAATGTCACTTGGCCCTTTGTTTTTGTTGCCTTTAAGATTCTCTGCTTGGCTTCCACATTGGTCATTTTGACAATTATGTGGCATGGGGATCCTCTTCTCCGATCCTGTCTAAAGGGAGTTCTATAAGTTTCCTGGACCTGTGTATCAACCTCTTGCTCTATGTTTGGAAAATTTTCTGCTATTACTTCCTTGAAGAGATTGTTGATCCCTTTGGTTTCACTTTCTTTTCCCTCCTCTATTCCAATTATTCTTAGGTTAGCTCTCTTAAAATGGGCTCATATTTCTTCAATATCAGATTCCTGCTGTCGGATATTTTTTCCTAGATTAGAAACTATGCGTTCATTTTTGGAATGATCATCTTCTAAGAGCGAGATTCTGTTCTCCATGTGGTCTAATCGGTTGTTTGTGCTTTGAATTGAGGCCTTTACTTCATTAATTGCATCCTTTATCTCTTTTTGGCTCTCTCTGAATTCATTTCAAAGCACCTCTATTATTTCTACAGTTATTTTCCTGATTTGATCTTCTAGAAATCTCTGATTTTCTGTTTTATCAGGTTCTGATGTTGTGAGGTTGTGGGCATTCATTGCTCCAGTATTATTCCTCTCTCCCATGATTTAGGAAGTTTGTGCCTTCTCTGGGTTCTTCCCTTGGGTCACTATGACTTCACTTAAGGTGTTCTGGATCTCCAGTCTGTAGTATCTCAGACCCCACTACTCCTTTACTGGGTGTATCACAGAGTCTCCGACCCAGAGAGTCGATAGAGGCTGCTTTAGACTGTGGGGGGGTGCCAGGTTGCACATTCTCCTATGGTGTTATATCTCTGCCACCGCCCCTCCCCCACTGGGTCAAGTCCCAGGGAGTACAGTACTGGGATTTCTCCTCTGTGGCCCGCAATTTGACTCACTGTTCTTGAGTACGCAGATGTAGCTGTACTGGATTCGGTGAATTCTCTGCTGCTGCCGCAGGTAGCAATATGGCACCGCTGCTACGCACTCGGCCGTGAGGCTGGTGTATTTCTTCTTGGTTTTGATTTCCACTCTGAATTCCTGCAGCGTGTGCTGAGCTCAGCCACTGGGAGCTTTAGATTTTACCTGCGGCGAGAAATTCTGCCTGGCTGTTCCGCAGCGGCTCACCTCGGCTTGCTGTAGCCGTCCGGTGAAGTCGCCGCTGCTGCCGGCAGAATGGCGCTGCTGCCATGGCCTCGGGCGTGAGGCCGGTGTATCTGCTCTGTGGCTCTGAGCTCTGTTCTCATTCTGCTTTCTCTCTGGAGCCTGGTGATTTTTTGTTTCTCTGGTGATGGTGTTTTCTGGCTATGAAAGGCGCTGATTTTGTGGTAATGGAGATTAGTTGTTAGCGGGGCTCTTAAGCCCCGCTTTTCTCGGTCGCCATCTTCCCGGAAGTCTTTTTGACTATTTTCTTTTTGATAAGAACAACTTTAAATATATTTTTATGACAAATACTATAGTTCTCCATTGAATGGCATATATATATATAAATACTGGGCCTGTATTTTTTATATCTTTATCTATAAATATATATATATGTATAATATATGTCAATAAAATAATTATATATACCAATATTATAAACATGTCAATAGAAAAACTTCTTAGTCTGTGTTGTTGTTTGGTAAGGCACATATTCAGAGATCATTTTTTCTGATGAGATGTAAGAAAGGCTTAGACAGGAGTATTGCAGGTTTACAGCTAGCCTCAGCTACTTAGTGAGGTCCTCTGAAAATTAGTGAGACCCTGTGTCAAAATAAAAATAAAAATGCTTGGGCATGTGTTCCACAAATAGAACACCTCTGGGATCCATCCCCAGTACCATACACACAAAAAAGTAGGCACTGTAATCTCCAAAATTAGTTATTGGATAAAACAGTATCTGCTGCCATAGTATGCCATTTAAGTCTAATTTTAATTTTGATGAATGTCAATGAATTTAAAAAATTTTTTTTCCATTTGAATTCCAGGCACATTCAAAGCAATAATCAACCTCCACAGCCCCCAGTTCCACCATTAGGTTATGTGTCCGGAGCCTTGATTTCTGATTTGGAAACAGATGTTCCAGATGACGATGCTGACGATGAAGAGGAAGCTTTAGAAATCCCCCGGCCCCTGAGAGCACTAGACCAGACACCTGGATCCAGTATGGACAATCTAGACAGCTCTGTGACAGGTAATGAAACTGATTTAATAGGAATAACTGACCTATTTGCAATATTAAAGTGTGTCACAAATCAAATGCTTTCTTACTCAAGATTTATTCCACTCCATCTATTTCTGTAACATTTTAAATATGTTAATGTTAAACACAAAATTCAAAAAGGATTTGGCAATACTTTTGCTTTGCTGCAAAAATGATAAGAAAATTCATGAATTTTAAAAAGTACTTTAAAGACATGAAAGAAAACTCAATTATATCCTAGGCTTTCATGAAAAGTTCACTCTGCTAGGGAACCGAGTCTATTACATAAAAACCTTGACTTTTAGAAATGATATATTTTGTATATCAGGAGCTACATACAAAGTGAATGCAGTCTTAAAATGCTTCTTGATAGTTCACTCTGTAAAATCATTCACTGATGAAAATAAGCAAATCTTCTGAATAAGCCTCTCCTACATTGCACAAGATATTATTTTTAGAGTGGAAAAATGCATCGTGAGATAAACCATACATTTATGCATTTCGTGTTGCTGAATCCAGTAATTGCTCCTCTCCCAAGAAGAGTGATTTTTTTTTTTTTTTCTCTTTACTCCTTTGGCTTACCTGTGCCTTCTTCACCAAGCAAAAGATTTCAGGTGGTTCTCTCTTTTGATGATCACAGGACTGATGCATAATCTATTTCCTTTAAATTACAAAGTTCTAAACTCTAATATTTATGCAATAAATAGGGAGAAAAGTAGAAATGTAATCTTTTTGTTAAGTTATCCATTATTTGATACACTGAAAAAATGCCTCTTCTGTGACTATGAAGACAAAACTACCAAAACTTTAAATCTGATCTCCGCACTTTATTGAGTGTTTTTAGAAAAGCACTCTTATCTGTACTTACTTCAGTGACATCTTTCATTCAGAAGGTATTTTACCATAGTGTCCTCTAATTCATTTTTAATCCAACAGCTTCCAAATTCCAAAGATTTTTGTTCTATATGTTGGTTGTGCAAACACAGGAAGAAACTGGTGCATGTTTGTGATAAAGAAACATCAGTACCTGGAATTTTTTCCTTTGTCCCTTCTTGAATTGCAGTGTGTGTTGCTTGAGCCCAGTTTTCAGGGTTTTTCTTTTTTTTTTTTTTTTTTTTGGCCTGGGGGCTGGTCTGCTCACCTGGCTAATTAAAAAGTAAAAACTGCAGCTATACCACTGTGAATTGAAACCCAGATCCAATGGAAGGTGACAGAGCAAAAGTTAAAATCTTTGAATGCAGAGAGCTGACTTCTTGCTGCACTATGATGTTAAGCCTCTTTACTTGAATTTCTACCATAATCTCCTTTAGGGTAAAATTCTGCATAATTTTGCATATTTTACTTAATGATACTGAACTCTTTTCCATTACCAATGCAGTAAAAAGTTACAGTGATAAGGACAAAGTCAGCTATAGCCCATATAGTTATTTTACTAAAGAATATAATGAAAATGATGATAAACATATCTATAAATTAGGAGAACACCATTCTGTACTTTCACATACTCACCTATTAGGCACAAGTTAGACAACTGTGCCTCCTGCTCAAGCAATCTGCATTTCTCCTGTAGCTAGCTAGTATAATATTCCTTCCAAATGAAGTTTTCATTGCCTAAAAGGCTTCATTTTGTTTTCTACTTGAATTCACTGCTTAATTACTGCCACATATAAAAACCTTGGGCGATCAGGTATGTATTCCACAATAAACTTGTCTCATGAATAATGCATTTCCATAGCATAAGTTACAGTTTACATTGAAGTAGTCAAATAAAGAGCCCCTTGCGATATTGTCTTTCCATGTACCAATAACATTAAGGAAAAGTTTGATCACAAATTTAATTTGCATGCCAGGTTGTTTATCTGTGTGAGTGTAGGTAGGGAATGAGATGAATATCCATACGTGTTTATGTGTGTACAATTAATATGAGTGCATTACAGTGTGTGCATGAGTAGAAATTGTGAATTTTTGAATAGAAAGGCATATGAAAGTATAGCTAAGATTAAAAGTGTGCACACAGTGTGAGTATGAATAGAGTTACATAATGTATGTGAATGAATTACAGTTTGTGTGCATAAGTGTGAGTGCATGTGAATGTGTGTAAGAGTATACTTAAGGTGAATGTATGTAGAAAGGGTATGTGTGGCTGGGCATGGTGGTGCACGCTTGTAATCCCCGCTCTTGGGAGGCTGAGACAGGAGGATCGCGCAGGTTCGAAGCCAGCCTCAGCTACTTAGTGAGGCTCTCAGCAACTTAGTGAGACCATGTTTCCAAATAAAGTATAAGATAGGTCTGGGAGTATAGCCTGGAGGTAGAAAGCCTCTTGGTTCCACCCCCCAGTACCACCAAAAAGAAAAATAAAAGGGTATGTGTGTGGAGTGTGTGTAGGGAGTGAGTATATTTAGATGTATATGTGAGAGAGAAAATAGAATGTGTGTCTGTAATAGAGTGTATGTGTGTATCTGTGCATGTGTGTGCATACATGCATGCCTATGTATGAAAGTCCTTACATGGATGTATAAACTGACCAAGTATCATAGATAACAGAATGTTACTAAATGCTGTCCTAAAGTCCTAATGTTTTCTTCAAATAATTAAGGCTTTGTCAGTGGTGTGAAATGAGGTAGGCCATTCAAGCAGTACTACCTCAGTTGACTTCTCTGTTTATAAGATGGTAAGTGCCTAAGAGAGGATTCTCATCTTACCATCATTATACTTCTAAACTTTTTTTTGTGCTAATAAATTAGTCACTATTTTCAACTGAAAATTTCTTTTTCTTTTTTTCTTTTAATACTTTCTGGTTTTATTTCTATTTGTTACAATAGTAAAACCTAAATTTCAAAAAAGTTACAGTTTTCACCATTGTCCAGGATACCCCCTCCGTGACATTGATGTCAGTGACAGGGTTTTGAAACTATCACCACATTCATCTCCAGGAATTTTCTTATCTTCCAAAAGAGAGACTTAGTTCTAATTACTGAAACACCCAAACCTTCTTTGTCAACACTGGGATCACAATTCTACTGTGAAACATGATTAGAACATAGAGCAACTAACTAAAAATTAATGTTACTGACGAGGGCAGATTGAAAAGACTAGGTTTAAGCTTCACTGCATTTTATGTCATACATTCCAATTAAATACAACAGGGTCTGAGGTTATACTGCCCTGTTGTAGAGCCTCCTCAGGGCTCTTTTAATGTCCTTGTTCCTCAGGCTGTAGATGAAGGGATTCATCACGGGGGTAAGCACAGTGTACATCACAGAGACCACTGCACCCTTCATTGGAGAATGTGAGACAGTTGAGCCAAGGTACACACCAAAGCCTGTTCCATAAAACATGCAAACAACTGCTATGTGAGACCCACAGTTGGAGAAAGCTTTCTATTTCCCATCCAAGGGTGGGATTCTAAGAATGGAGGAAACGGTTTTATAGTAAGAGAAAAGGATCCCTGAGATGGGAAGAAATCCAAACATAGTGCCAAAATTACACTTGAAAACATAACTAGAGAAGGTGTCAGAACATAGGAAATTAAGAAGTTCTGAGGGGCCACAAAGAAATTGGAAATTTCCACATCCTTGAAGTTGGTAAAGTGTAAGATGGTCAAATTATGCAGCTGGGAATCTAAAAGGCTAAACAAAACACATGTCAAAACTAGCAAGCCACATATTTGAGGGCTCATGATAACTGAAATTTTCTAATATGTGTTTCTTTTTCATGAGGCTAATGATATTTTTATGTTACGTAGAGCTAACAGTCTCCATTTCCCAAATCTTGGAAGCCAACCAGAACAGTAGTCAAATGATAACATGGGGTTGGGCTAACAAGTCTGTATGTAAAAGTATGAAGGATTTTACTTAGATATTTTTTATCCCACCTCCTAATAAGCTGTCTTACTAGGGAGAATTAGCATTTAACAAGATTTACAAAGACCTTTTGGGTAAATAAATATGATCATTTAACTCTGAATTTTTCATAAAAACTAAGTATGTTATGAGGGACTTCTTAAAATTTAAAATTGCTTAAAGAGAGACCAAAAAAGAAGAAATTACCAGTAGTTTCATATTCCACAACCTCATAACTGGAATTATCTATTTTAAAACCTATTTTTATGTATTTATTCCCATAAAACATTAATTTTATGCCTGTTACTTCTTATCATGTGACTAGAAATTTAGAGTCAATGATGATAATAAATTGCAATATATAGTCCCTTATAGCACACCATTGTAAGCAATGGCCAGGTTTTCTGTGGTTAAGAGAGCTAAGAATGTGCCTCGCGTGGTGGCACATGCTTGTAATCCCAGCATCTGAGAGGCTGAGATGAGAGGATCCGGGTTTGCTGACAGCCTCAGCTACTTAGTGAGGCTCTCTGCAACTTAGTGAGACCCTGTTTCAAAATAAAGAATAAAAAAATAGGGCAGAGGATGTAGGATGGAGGTCAAATGCCCCTGGGTTCCATCCTCAGACCTTTAAAGGGTTGTAAGGAAATGAGAATTAAGCAAAAATAAGTAAATAAAAAAGAAAGAAAGAATAGAAAGGCAAAGTCTAAAATATTTAATATCTGGCACTCCATAGGAAATGTTCCCTATACCTTTTTAAAAATTTTACTATATATTAATTAATTCAATCATCACAGCCCTGTTATTATTATTGCTTTCATTATATAGGTAAGGAAATTGAGCCACAGAGCAATTTAAATCATTTTTCAAGGTCACCCACCTGATAAGTGACAGAAAAATGTACAAAATCAATCAGTCTTATTCTAAAGATAAATTGCAATGATCTCTGCTCTTGAAATGTACAACTTTCTTCTTCTAATCTCTTTCTTCATAATAATTAAGTGGAAAAAAATGCTTTAGTCTGTTACTCAATATGTGCATCTTTCTGTGTATACAGGTGGAAAATATATATATTCATTAAGATAGAACACATTAGTTTATCTCTGAAAATGTTAGTCCTTTCCTATTTTCCACTTAAGATCAAACTTAATATTTCATATAAAATTTCTTATTAATTTTTCTTATATTCAGTCTTATGCTCAGCTAATGGGGCCTATTCTAACAAAATTTGATTCAACCTTTTTGTAGGGAATCTCATTTTTATAATTTTTTATCTTAATCTATGCATTTAATCTGCACCTATTTGTGGTTATGAAGTACACAAATATTTTTTGTCATAGTACTTCACATTCTGTTTTGGGCTAAAAAAAAACCATACAGAATTGTTTTCATCTTCAGGAATAATCTTGTAATATTTCTTCCTAAATGCTTAAATTCACCATCTTTGGGTCACAGAAAAAGAAAAGGCTTCACATTTCTTTCTGTAATTTCCATAGTTGAGGGTAAGTGTTTCCGGAATTTAATGACACCACCATTAAAAAAAAAAAACCAAACAAAAACAACAGGAGAGAGGGCAGGAGGAAAATGTCCTGAACATGTTGCCACAATTCTCACTGCCTCAGTGATCACATAAAATAAGAACAAGATTGAGTGCTGTTAAGTGAAATGAATAAAAGTTTCCCTTCCTGTTGGACCCCACATGAACACCACAGCTGAAAGGAAATTATGATTGTATGTTTTTTATTTTGTGTGTGTGTGTGTGTGTGTGTGTGTGTGTGTGTGTGTGTGTGTGTGTGTGTGTGTTATTTTACTGGAACTCCCACTTCAGATAAGTATGAAAACAATATAACTTGGCAGCTTACCATCTTACTTGTGCACACAGCTTTTAGTGCCCTGGCCACTGAAAAATGTTGAATTGAAGCTTTGCTTTTGCTGCAAGTTTTTTTTTTAAAAAGCAATGTTAAACTTAAAAGAAAATTTCAGATGTAATATAAAAATTAATGAAATAATTTTATTATTTCCTTATTAAGAAAATAATTGTCTTCAATATCTTTTTAGAGTAATTAAATACAAAGTAAAATTGAAAAAGTTTTATCTCTAAAATAAGCTACCAGTTATCACATATGCCAAGGAAGATTTTAATTGCTTATTTTGCTTTCCCTGGAAATATAATATCTCTCTCTCTGTCTCTGCCTCTATCTCTCTTTCTCTCTGTCTCTCTTTCTCTCTCTGTCTCTCTTTCTCTCGGTCTCTCTCTCTCTCTGAACACAAGTCATTTTATTGTTGCATATTCAATATATTTGAATGAAAAAAAAACTTTCAAAAACTAGACATGTTTTTCTACATCTAGGCAGTGGTCAATATTTGAATTAATTTGGCCTAACACATTTTGCTAAAGATTTTACTTAGCATGTACTTAGACAAATAGCAATCCATAAGAAGGGTTCCTGGATTAAATATTGGCTCAAATCTGAAGACTGTTAGTTTTTCTATCTCATAAAAATGGTAATGCAACAATTAGCAGGGTCATATTAGAAGGCACAGACTTTACTCTAGCTTAATGGATCTAAGGATAAGCATTTATCAGCAAGGAAGGATTTAGCATAAAACGACATGTAAATGAATTGATGACTGATCATAAATTAATTTTAGTGCTGAAGATGTAATAGAGACACAGTAAGATGCCACTTTATCATGGAATTTTATGCTCAGTAACATTTGAGCAACAACTTAATGTCCTATGTGCAGTTCTTCCTTAACAGCTTGAATACATTTGAGATTTTTTTTCCTTTCAATAATTTTAAAGCAGAGAAACTTGAAAAGATTGAAATGGCAAACACTAATAAATTTGACTATGTGACATAAATTCATTTTTCATTAAGTATTTAAATATGTATTGATTATGTTTGGGGCTATAATGTGTCAAATGGGTATGGATTGCATGTAATTTGTGGAGAATCTCTGGCTAAGCTGATTTTACCTGGTTTTTCTCTCTAATTTTTATGTTTATACTTACATTTATGAAAAAATAACTTCATTTAACTTATGAATTAATGTTCTCTTCTTCCAATTTCCTCCTCCTCTTCCTCTTTCTGTTTGGTTATTGTTTGCCTAACTCTTCAGATCACTCGTAATGTTTAAATCTAAAGAAAGAAGTAAAAACGATAACACTGAGAAATGAAATCAGTAAATGTTAAATGTATTTTAACAGTTTTACAGGAGGTACTTTAATATACATTAAGCACCTTTCTTATTTTATGGAATTTGGCCAAATAGCTTTGAAAATATCCTCCACAAATATACTCTTTCTATATTAGTTGCCTTAAATTCAGAGGGGATTTTCTTGAAGATAAAAATAGAGAGACAGAGACAGTAAGGGAAAGAAAAATAATCTGTTTATGTTCCTTGCCCTCCAATTTGACATCAACAAAATTAGACTAACTTCTCTCTGACATATGCTTGGAGTCATTAGGTCTCTTGTTGCCTAATGTAGCCAGGTATCTATGGAACTTTTTCCATCAGCTCTGAAGTCATCTATCTAGTCTTTTGGCTCTTATAGGAAGTACAAAACAAACAAAGACAGCTGATGTTTTTCTTTATTGAGCAACACCACTGGAAGCCCTGTCTTCCATGTGACTCTCTTTCCAGAGAAAAGGACAATACCCCATGAATAAAGGTGATTTTTGTGAACATGTAAGGAATCTCTTAAGATTGAGAGAAGTCAGAGCAAATGCAAAGCTGAAACACTGTTGATTTGTTTAGGGTATGGAAATTCTATGTGGAGCCCTTGCTATCACAGGGAGATAAACACAGATTTTGGGGGGAAAGATAAGCTAATTTTCTGCCAGTAGCTCTCATAAGATGGCATTTCCTTGGTGACTCTTTTGTAATGCAGGCTTTCTTTTTTTTTTTACTGAGTTTTGAAGTTTTAGAGACTAAATTTGCCAATGTACTAGATCCTCAAAGTAGAACCACAGAACAGGCAAATTGAAACGAAACAAAACAAAAAAACTCAAGTATTTTTTGACTGATTATAGTGGGGAAAGATTTTTAAAAGAAAAAATAATGTTAGGCTAAGTGTATTGAGATGGGTGGTGTGGACAGAGAAGATACACACACATACACACACAAAAAAAATAATAATAAATGGCCATTTCATATAATTCAGCTTCTTATATTTGAATAAAATATTGCTAAATATCAATATTCTGGTTCATCAAATCAGTACCAAGATATATATTACATATATGTTCACATATAACCTATGTTGTACAATATAATGAAATTTATATATCTTGTAGTTTTTTTTACTTTCTCATTTTAGATGATTATATCGTTGCTGTTTTCATTTTCCAAGTAATCAACAAGAATTCATCAACAACATTATATTTCTTATTTGATACATTTTCTATGAATGCTTATGAGAACTCTTTTGCAGCAAAAACAGAGTCATTGCTAAGAAACTATACATCAAATAGAATTATTCTTATAATTCACAATGAATAATGGAATGTTCAATGTACTTAATTCAGTATGCCCACAGTTCATTGAATTTCCACTATATAATACCCCTGTACAAAGAATATTAAAACGAACAAGAGATAGTTCTTAATCTCCGGAATTCTGTTTCCTAGAAGAGAAAATATATGTATGCAACAAATCATAATGTAGGGAGAAAATGAGTATGGTATTGTGTGCATAGCATTTGGATGACAAAGGAGGTAGAAACACTGATTCTCTCCAACATGAGATTGAAGGTGAGGTAGAGACAAGGTGAGGAAATAGTTGGTATTTCATTTAGACTTTAAGGTTTCGCAGCGGTTATTAGAGTTGGCAGCCATATGGAGTGATGTATAGGTGTGTCAGAGACTGCCCTGGTCCTAGAATCCATTGGGGACGCACAGGTGGCTGCAGTCAATATTGAAGAGGCTCAGAGTCCTAATTAGGAGTTGGGTGTGGCACTGGTGAACTAGGTCAGTCTTTAACAGATGACCAACAGTATGCTTTAGAAAGATAATTTAAATAACAATTAGGAAGACAAAGGTACTGGGAGGAAAATAGAAAGTGTTGAAGGATGAAATTGGAGATGGATAAGGAAATACTTGTTTGGAAGAGTGAGATCAGATATTTAGAGAAACAGAAAACACATGGAAAGGATTGAGACTGAGCCTTCAAGTGTTTTAAACACATTCTCAGTACTAGACTTTCATATTGTTCTGTGACCCCTCACTGAATCACTTTGATTTTTTCTTATCTGCTGTAGCATTATATTGCAAGGCCTATTGCATCATTTCTTCTCTCGTTTTGGGCTGTTGGTCCTTGACTTGAGAGTATTAACCTAGAAATGAATCTCTCAGAGGAGGCTCAGTTGCTGGTATTATCTTGGCTTCCTTGCAGTGGCCTGTGTCAAGGGAATTTGTTTGGAAAGTAAAAAGTGTATCTCTGTGCTTTTGGCAAATAGAATCAAAACTCTATCTTTCTCTGCTACACTTAACACCCTTTTTAACTTCTCAGATTATCCCAACCCTTTCAGTTTCTGTTTCTTCTGTCTTGCAAGTCCATGAGTCCGTGTTATTGTATCCTGGAAGCTTGACTAAAACTACAAACACTGCTTCGTGGCTGTTGTCCCTTAAATACTGCAGAAAATAAGAGCATTTGACTTTTGTCTCTTTCATGTAAATATGTTTGGCTTATTTAGACGTCTTAAATTAGCTTTTTATTAAAAGCTTTTTGTTAGAAAAGGAACAAAAATTTGGAAAAGCAAAACTTGGTGGCTTATTGTATAAGAAAACTGAGAGAATAAAAACTTAAATAAATATTGCAATATTAATTTTATTAAATTATAGCTTTGGTTATCAGTGTCCTTTTAGCAAATAAATGATATGAAAGTATAAATGACTACCTAGAACTTTAAGTAAAACGTGGTCATTATCTTCACAATGATAAGCGGAAAAATTTTTCCTCCATTGTCAGGTTTCATTTTGCAGAATAGCCACATTAATGCTGGTCATAGTCCTCATAATGGTTGATTTTTTTAAAAAAAAGTATCAGTATTAAAAATGTGAGTTCTTCAAATAATTAAACATTTGCAAAATCATAATGATAATTGAAATTAATAGATGCTTTGTAAAATATATTATTATGTTCTTTAATTGGTATTGTTCGTGAATTTTTCTTTTATTTAATGAGTATTTAATTTTTTATTTTAAAATCTTGAAGTAATTCCATCTTTCTACAGTATACAAGTATATGTACAATATCCAGTATACAAGTATTCATGCATATTATCATTGGCATCTGAGCTATCTTCAAAACATATTTAAATTGTTTCTTCAACTGAGTCCCTGATATGTTTAAATACACTATATTTTGTTGCAAGAAGCATATGATTCCATTAAGTGTAGGAACTTAAAATACATACAATGGTTCTCTTATAGAAAAATGACTGTGTAATAATATTTAAGCAATGTAAGAATTGAACCATTTGGAATATATTTTGTTCATGTGCTGCAAACAGATACAGATTTTAAATGAGCCTCATTTTTAAGAATGTTGAAACACAGATGATGTTTGGCTAAGTGACCCATGATATAGCTTCAAAGGAGTGAGCTGAGGCAGCCTACTTGCTCATTAGTATAGTGTGTACAAGCAGATGAGATATGCAATATCTACAACTCACTAGATAACTACATTTGTTTTTAGGTTCAATGGTAAATGGATGGGGCTCTGCATCTGATGAGGATCGTAACTTTTCTAGTCATAGATCTAGTGTAGGTAGCTCCTCAGATGGCTCCATCTTTGCCAGCGGCAGTTTTGCACAAGCACTGGTGGCAGCAGCAGATAAAGCTGGTTTTAGGCTGGATGGAACCAGCCTTACAAGAACAGGTTGGTAGACCCCAAGTCAACACTCTTTGCATGAGAGAATCTTGTCCCTTGGACACTGACTTTTTTCAACTGTTCTTTCTCTTCCGTGAATCTGACTGAAGGGCTCTCTTTAATATGCATGAACACAAATTGGATGCTATGTTTCCTGAATTCTCTCCTGATGCTAGTTTTGCAGAGCCAAAAAACTCACCACCTTTTCTCCCTTATATCCTTTTCTTTTCACAGCTCTGCTGATTAACTGTAATATGCTTCCTTTTTATATTACAACCAAGTAGCAACTAAGATTGCCATTAAATTTCCAATAACTCATACTTTGCAAAATCTGCACATACCAATAATGAACAGTGATTAGATTATTCAGCTTTTATTCCTGTTTCTTTTCTTTTCCCCATCTTTTTCTATAAATGCATTTTCTGGAAAGGCTTCCTCAGCATGGGGTGAATGGGTCTAAGGCTTTCAGTCTCACAGTTCAAATGGCTGATGGTCTTATTGCTTGGCTAAGATTTTAATACAATAATTTATTACTTGTTTTAAAGGATGCTAATTAAAGATACACCTACTGCATTTGCAAGTTGAACAAAATGATAACTACATCTTACTTCAGAATAAATTAATTTTGATTTCTGAGAGTAATAAGTAGTAATGTAAAAGGCCAATTATGGAATTTCTCATGTGCTGCTCACTCCACAAAAAGAAATGTAGGATTAAATGTAATGATACATTAGTAATTTGAAGTCATTTATTTTGATGAAAATAAAGAACTTTGGCATGATGTATGCCCTAATATTGCACAGGTACATCTTACTTGCATATATAAAAAGGTAATGTATGAATTAAACTGGGCTATCTTACAAAACAAACTAATGAATTATTTAATGCATCTTTAAAATCTTCATCATATTCAAAGAGTAAAGAAAAATTACCTTGACCTTCATTAAACTCTCAGTTTATAAAAATGAGTCTTGGAAGTGTCCTCTGAATTATAACATTAATATTTCTTTTGGGCATAAATTAGGTATCTTTAAACAAAATAAAAAGATTTTCCCAGCATTGCAAAGGTTTATTTTCAAATAGCATCCAAACTAAAATATGTTATAGTATAACTGTTATTTTAATTTTCTTGCTTTATAAAAGCATAAATCAGAAAGTTTATGTTGCCTGAGTGCTTTTTTGTGGCATTAGCTATAAGAAGAGTAGTGAGAAAGTATAAGGGAACTAATAAATTAGAGGACATAGGTGCATTTCTTGCATGTATGTTAATAGGTAATAAAGCATTAAGCAATATCATGTCACACCAACTTAGAAAAATGTAACAACATATGGTAAGCTTGTATGCACAACAGAATAAATACATACACATGAAATGGGCCTCTTTTACCATAATATACACTATATTAAAATAAGTTGCTGACAACTTATTAGCTAACCTTTTCCCAGAATAATTTTCTCTTCATATGTTCAAAACCACAAGAAAGTGAAATAGCATATTTCATGTGTCAATGAGAATTTGGAGTCTGCTCAGATACAGTCACAGTCACTAGAAAATTTCTATTGCACTTTGGATTTACAACATGATTTTAAATGGCTACCCTCTACAATCATGATAATACCCGTGTCCAGTTTCTGTTAATGGAGAGATAATTCATTGTGTTAGAGACACAGGTGGTAAGGCAAATGTTACATATGTATCTGAGCAGACCTTTCAGATAAAATTACAAATGTAATTATTATCAGACATTTTATTTATTTTGCGCTCAGAGTTTGTAATATTTCAGTGGTAAAATTTAATGAAACAAATAAAAAGTACAAAATTTCTTTCAAAAATAGTTCCTATAATTTTGAGAAGTAACCGTTGCATGTATTTGCATATATCTATTAAAATATAGAACTTTTCAAGGCTAAGTAAAAATATAATCAAGCAACATTGAGCTTTTTAATTGTTGGACTTGTTTTATATACATTCATTTGGAATATTTTCAGGTGGGGGAGGTGTTTCAAGTTTATTAAGACAAAGTATATGTAGCAGGAAAGTATTGGATAGAGATGTGCCTATAACATATCTTTAAATGAAATCTCTAGGTAGGTTCACAGATTAGTCTTAGAGCAGAAATATGAGAGAATCAGTGAATTATAATTATATTCTCTATGCCCCATTCCCTTTTTTTTTTAAATAGGAAAAGCCTTTACCTCCTCTCAAAGACCTCGACCTACCAGCCCATTTTCTACCGATAGTAACACCAGTGCAGCCCTGAATCAAAGTCAGAGGCCTAGGCCCACCAAAAAACACAAGGGAGGGCGAATGGACCAACAGCCAGCATTGCCTCATCGGAGGGAAGGAATGACAGATGGTAAGCTGGTTTTATTTGTTCTTCTCTCCTCACTGAAGGAATGTGATCTCTGCAACCATTAACTTGCATTACAGTAGATATGTAGGGTAGGTATTGCCTTGTTGTTACATAACAAGGCAGAACTGGCAATATGGTCTTGTTTAAAATAAAACATCCTCTCTTTCAACAATCTGGACTTATTTTCATGTCATCAATCTTCAAGAAGGTTTGCCATACCACATTTAAGTGTAGATTTTTCTGCTTTCCTGGCATTTTCCATTAATGCTTTTTGGTGATCATTCCATGTTGAGTTTAGGAATGAAAACAAGCTGTGTGCGTATCAGAACATTTATGACATTAAATTGCAGTCTCTTAGATAGTATTTCACTCTTGGAAGAGACCTTGAAATTAATCAGTAAATTTTTAATTTCAAGAATTTCAGAGCTAAAAGCATCCAACAGATTAATTAAAAGTGTCTTAGTCCATTTGGGCTGCTATAACAAATTATCCTAATCTTGTACAACTGCAGAAAAATTATAAACAAAAAAAGTTTATTTCACAAAGCTCTGGAGTCTTAAAAGTCTAAGATCAAGAAGATAATGACAGATTTTCTATCTGGTTAGAGCCCATATTCAGGTTGACAGATGGAACTTTCTGTGTCCTTGCATATGGAAAGGATTTTTCTAGAAAGTGTTTTACTATTCTCATTGATGAGGAATCCCTCTTCGCGGGCTAATCACCTTCCAAGATCCTCAAATCCCAACACCATTACATTGAGGGTTAGGATTTCAGTGTATAAATTTTGGGGGTATACTCATTCAGACCATAGCAAAGAGTAATTGTTTATTCTGTTTAAGTACAGATAGTAATTTTTTGGCTTTTGGGAACATGTGAGCCCTGTCATAACTAGTCAACACTGCCATTATTTCATGATTATAGCTATAGACAAAAAAAGAAGTCTAATTTCTAATGACAATTTATTGACAAAAGAAACAGTGGCTGAATTTGATGATGTATTTCAATAATTTGGTTTATATATAGCATCCAATCTTTGAATATTTAGCTTAAAACTGTTAGTTTAAGGAAACCATATTACTGTAAGGTACCCCAAGTTGAAATGAGTATTTCATCCACTCTACAGAGCATGGTCTAAATCCCATACTTTCAACTTAATTCTTATATCTTTTGATGCATGAATAGCAATATTTATCCCAACGTTTTATTCTAAGGATATGTGACATACAATATTCAAAGTACCTAGTATAATGTGAAATCCAAAGTTAAATATTTTCCATTCTCAGCTCCGTCCCATATAAATGTACAAACTTTTTCCCAGAGATTGTTCTACTGAACACCAAAATGATTCAAATAGCCCTGGTGAAAATTAGAAATATTTATTTCTTGATTATTTCTAGAAATATATATATATATATATATATATATATATATACTTTAAATATTATATATAAAAAATATATATATATGTATATATATATATATATGTACTTTAAATATACTGTGGAGTTCCTGATAATTATCTTGGGGTAAAATCCAGTTATAGGTATCTTTGAAGTTGCACAGGTGAATCTAATTTACATCCAGCTTTGAGAAGTTGTGACCTTGTCCTTAGCACTCTTAGACTTATCTTTATGGGACAAAATAAAAGTTAGTTCGAAGAAAAGAAAGCATTTGACTTTTGTTGGTTTGGGGAGAGGACACTAACTGCCTGGCAGCCATCTCTGCTGCTTTTGTCACCTTACAATAATAAGAAGACTTAAAAAGTCAGACATGCTTGTTCTCGAAGCTTTCAGGTTTACTTATCTTTCCTGCTTACTTTGTTTTCATTGGGAAGTGTTTCTATGGAATATGAAGGTTAAGGGCACACTTGGGTTTTTGATTCTCTATAAATGGATATCCTGTGGTGAACAAAAATGTTTCCCTCTACCTTCTGCCTCAGATGGTCTGAAGATCAGTTGAGCACTTAAAGCAGTTTCAGTGTTGATCTTATTCTCTCTAAATAAAAAAGACTGCTTTTGATGCCATGCTCCTTGCAAATCTAAGTAATCATTTCATATATTTATTTGCTCTGAATATTGTGGCAAGAGAAAATAATTTAGTTGTATATTTTCTTTGGCTCTTCAGAAATGTATGAAGACATATAGAATATGTGGATGACATGAAAACTGAATCAACAAAATAGAGTGCTCTTTTCATTACTATAATATTTTCTTGCAAGATTTTCAGCATGACCAAAAGATTGCTTATCTTTCTAAAAACCAAATCAGTTCCTAAATTTTCAGTGCCAACATTTTAAAAAGTGGTTATAGCCGGGCGTGGTGGCGCACGCTTGTAATCCCCGCACTTGGGAGGCAGAGACAGGAGGATCACGCAGGTTCGAAGCCAGCTGCGCGCGCTGGCTTAGGAGACCCTGTTTCCAAATAAAAAAATGTAAAAATAGGTCTGGGAGTATAGCCCAGAGGTAGAAGGGCTTCCAGGAACCCCAGTACCACAAAAATAAAAAATAAATAAAAAGTGGTTATAGATTATGTGATGTGAGTAAATACATTTTAGAAGCAGTGATATTGTGAAAGAAAATTTGGCTCACGCGTCTTCCAAGTGTTTGATCCAGAGAAATTCTAATTATAAAATGAGGACATTTATTTTGGAAAGCATTCTACAAATTATCCTTAAGAATATTGTTATTTTACAACAAATGCTTATGTTATAGCATTTATATGGTATGAATACAAATATCAGGAATTTTTTATCATCAAGTTGTTTTTTATAGACAGGTTTCTGCTTAGTAGCATTTAGTTTTGACCACTGTACAGTAATTCGTTTACATTATAGATTTCATAATAGTGTTTTGTGGTCATATTAATTAGATTATTTCTAACTATTTTACCAAACAAACTCTAACCCTCAGGGTCTTAGTAGAGTTAAAGCCTGTCTCTCATTGCTACAATGATCCATATGGTCAGGTGGGTCTCCGCTATGTAGTATTGTAAGGAGGTGGACCTCTTCAGCATTGAGAGTATCATTTTCAAATTGGAACTTTCTGGTTTCCGAGTGAGACAGAGGCAGAACCTTTGTGATCACTGGGAGGTTCTCATGGCAAATAGCTTTATCACTTCTCATACTTAATTGTTGAAAATGTTTTTCGGTGACATCTATCCAATCTCTAGAGTGGGAAAGTAACCTTCCCTATATGCCCAAAAAGAAAATTAGAACAGCAGCACATTTCAGTCTCAGTCCCCAAAACCAAGAAACTTTTAAGGAGTGTTCTTTTCTCTTTCCTAAGCATGCATAGATAATCCACCTCATCTCTCCATTCACAAAATGAATCAGAATACCCTTTCAAACAATACACTAATTAATGCTGAACAAAAAAAGGTAGATTTTTTATGGGTGTGGCGGTGCATTCTTGTAATCCCAGAATTTGAGAGGCTGAGACCTGAGGATCACGGTTTGTTGCGGACAGCCTTAGCGAGGCTACTTTGCGAGGCCCTTCACAACTCAGTGAGACTCTGTTTCAAAAAATAAATAGAATAAAAAAATAGAACCGAGAGGATAGCTTGGAGCCCCTAGGTTCCATTCCCAGTACCGAGAAAAAAAAAAAAAAACAAAGATGGCAGATTTACTCACCGAGCATTCTAGACCATCTTCTTCAAATCTGTATCTTACCTCTAATTCTTAATACACTAATACCAAGGAAAGCGGCTCTGTTCCAGTTCTATCACCCTCTACCTTTGACCTTTAAGCAAATGTATATGTTCATTGATTGATTCACTCAAATCTTTATAAAGTATATTCCATATGATAGTCTATAGGAACCAAATAGGCAAAAATTCTCTCATCTCCTAGACCTTACAATACTAGTGGAGGAAGATAGAAAGACCCAAAGAAATTATAAATGAAAGTATTAAGTATGTAGGAGAGTGATTCTTGCCATGGAGAAAGAAACAAAAGGGAAAAAAGTTGAAAATTATGGGGGTCACGAAGAGGTGTTCCTAAAAGGATTTTTGAGGAAGGCCTCAACAACAAGGTGACATTTGAAAAAAGGCCAGAAGACAATGAGAAAAGAATCATGCTGATAGCTGGGGAAAAGTTATTGTAGGAAATGAAGATAGGAAGTGAAAGTATGGAGCTTACCTGATCAAAAGGAAAGGGAGCAGTATAATCAAAGCAGACAGAGCAACAAAGTAGAGTATGAAGTCAGGACAAGCAAACCAGGGCCAGTGGGCTAAGACTTCTAAAGTAACTTCAGTTTTTACAGTATGTTGAATGGGGAATGACTGGAAGTGTGTGAGTGTGTGTGTGTGTGTGTGTTGTGTGTGTGTGTTGTGTGTGTGCGTGTGTGTGTGACAGAGGAGTGACATGATCTTGTTGTTTTTTATTTAAAAAGGTCACCCTCACTGCTGCATTGTGATGTGTTAAATGGGGCAAAGGTGTAAAACCAGAGGTCATGTAGATTATAGAAGCAATGTAGGGAATAGATGACTGTGAAACAAGGTAGAATTAGCAGAAATAATGAGAAATTTTAGTTTCTGGATTGGAGCTAACAGAATTTTTAATGAAATCATTATAAGTTGTAAAGCAAGGAATCAAAGATCGCTTCATAGTTTTAGTGAACTTGTAAAATGGAATTCCTGCTAATGTTAATGCAAAGAGGAATCGTTGGGAAAACTATATTTTATAAAGGATGATCTGAAGCTCAGTTTTGATTCCTGAAATCTAAGAATCTTTATAAACATCCAAGTGGAATTTTCTATTGTGGTTTTGGTTTTATACATTTGGAGTTTATGGGAAGAGAGACCCAGGCTGGAGATATTTCATTTCTTTGTGTCCCCATTCTCTTATCCAAAAAATGAGGATAATAAAGTTGCCTGTCTTGCTGAACTATTGTTGCCTGACAATAGCTAATTTTTAATAGGCCAGTAAGATACTCTTTAGTGAATTGACTTGGTTGAAATGAATCAACATAAAATTGAATAATAAATTTAATTTAAGTAAATGTATTTGATTATATGCTTTTCTTTTTTCTACAGCCATTTGTAATTCCATCTCTCTTTTCAATTTGTTTATTTCAATGTGCATGCAACATCCATTCTTCTTAGAAGATACATTCTGCACAGATATTACTTAATTATGAGGCTATATAATTTCAGGTTGAATTTAATCATCTTCAGAATTTTAGCTGGCATAAGCAGATACCATTTTGGCCATTTTAGAAATTAAGCTGCTCTTATGGGGAATAAAAATCAATGGCAAGCTATGTTATTTTGGAAGCAAATATAATAATTTCCCCTTGCTGTCAGCCTAAGTCCAATAACTCAGATAAAATAATTAATTTGTATTTATAATAATATAGAGTGAAGAAGTCAGTGTTGAATATAAAGGAAACCCCAAACTCACTGGATTATCCAATAAAATTTCTCAATACTGCATTATTCTTCATTTTAGAAGAAATGTTCCAAAAACAACTTGATTCTTTCAGAGGATGATATCATTTTACTCAAAACACAGCATAAAGCTTAAAATGAACAACTTAGCCTTTTTACATGTACTGGTGTGTGTGTGTGTATGTGTGTGTGTGTGTGTGTGTGTGTGTGTGTGTGTGTATACAAGATGCTTTTATTTTACCTTTTAAATCTCATAAACAGAATATTATTTGAAACAAGAGAACACATTTATAAAACTGACATAGGCAATAATTGCCTGTCTTCAACAAAGTGATTTTAGAAGGAATATAATTCTTAGAAGAGTAATAAATTAGCTGGGCGTAGTGGCACACACCCTTGTAATCTCAGCGCTTGAGAGGCTGAGATAGGAGGATTGCACAGGTTCGAAGCCAGGCTCAGCTACTTAGTGAAGCTCTCAGCAACTTAGTGCAGCCTCAGCTACTTAGTGAGACCCTGTTCCCAAATAAATTATAAACTAGGGCTGAGGGTATATCCTGGAGGTAGAAAGCCCCTGGGTTCTACCCCCCAGTACCACCAAAATAATAATAATAATAATAATAATAATAATAATAATAGTAATAAGAAAATAGAATTTTACCATTAAAGATATTCAAAATATAAAGGTGAAGTTCTGAAGAACTAAGAAAAGAAAAATGAAAAATTTGCTGATACTTGAACTTTAAAGTTTTTCATTTCTGATATTTAATTTAAAAAGCTTTTCTGAAAAATTATCTATTCTACTACATCTCAAACTTCCATGATATATTACCTACTCTGGCACCATAAAGCATATTCAATCTCTACTCTGAACATTGGTTATTACTTATTAAAATTAATACAATGGAAGATTATAATGTATTAGTTTTAACTCATTAGCTAACTCATGAAACGAATAGCCAGAATTGGTTGTCAGACAGAATGTTAATTGTATTTAATAAATGTTAGCTTAACTCTTTGACTGTTACTAAACCTGCCACATACATGGGTAAAGGCAATCATATGTTACATATGATATGACATAGAGTTCTTAATTTCCCAAGAGTGAAAGGACAGATTTTGTTCTTCTCTGGGACTGTTATTAGCATGTCTAATAGAATTTCTAATAATCTTATGTGTTATTGCCATAGTATTCCTACCTTGGAAGGGGAGGTTGAACAATGGAATACGTAGGAACCATAACTTGCCCTAATTGAGTGTAGCCCAGTGTGCAGCTGAAAGCACTTCCCATGTTTAACACTTGGATACAACCAGTCGATTTTATTTCAATGATGCTGTGGTAAAAAGACAGCAGAGATCAATAATACGCATTTTAGGAAACCAATAGTTGACTTTTATTTCCCCCAAATTTTTTTTGCATGGTTGATGCTTGTATGAGGGCAAGAATTTTTTTTTTTCAACTTGAACTGACACCTGTATTTTTTTCATGAAATTTTAGTTCATTCTAAACATTATTCAAAATTTTTAGATCTTCCACCACCACCAGATCCCCCACCAGGTCAGGGTTTAAGGCAACAAATAGGCCCGAGCCAGCATGCTGGTAACGTGGAAAACTCATCAGAGAGAAAAGGAAGCTCTCTAGAGAGACAACACGCAGCCAACTTAGAAGACACAAAGAGCTCATTGGATTGTCCAGCCAAATCTTCCCTAGAGTGGCAGCGACAAACCCAGGAATGGATAAACTCCACAGAACGTCAAGAAGATATACGGAAAGCCCCACAAAAACAAGGTGTTGGATCAGGTGTGTTCTGCACAGTCCCAGAAAGTGTGGACTCTTACCGTTTTGTTTTTCTACCAGGTTATTTTACAAGTGGCAGTTGTTTAAGGGCATCTGAAATACATTTGCCTTAACTTAGTGACTGAAATTGCAATGCCTCTGCAGAGCTCACCAGCACATGCCTCCAGCTGACTCCAGGAGAGATGGTTCAAGTTAACCTCTCCCTGGTGTCTTTAAATCCAACAGTCCTCAACTTTCATCTATAGTACTCTGGAGACAATTTGAGATTTTTGCCTTTGTGTACTTTTAAGACCACTAAATTTCACCTTTTGTGTCAGTTTAATCTCTGCTTTTAATACATCTGTTCATCTTGACTGAAGTAACCAGTCATTAGAAATGAAGGCGAACTCACTTCAGTCAAGTAGGTGAATTTATATAAAGTTGCTACTAAATGCCCAACCACAGAGACCTTGTATTGGGAAAGGTTAAAGTAGGCTTGCACTTTCTCCTACTGATTAAGTGTAGTTGATTGTTTATACTTGGACAGGCAACACTCTTGTTTATAAGCCAAGCTTCCTGGAAATGTCACAGTAGTAATTTTCTAGTTTCTGGTTGGATATAATTGGGGAACTCATAGAAATGCATTTTCTGGAATATCTTATATTAGGATTCATTGAGTGTTAATAAACATACATAAGCACAAACACAACTTTTGAAACATTTCCTTATCCATTTACTTATTTACACTCAATCTTTATTAAATATGTCATCTCCTGTGAATTTTCCATAGTTATACTTTATGATAATTTGATGCTCATTATTTTTAAGACTTGATTTTTACAAGGGCAAGACGATGACTATATCAATATCTAGATGATGTGAAACAGTGAGGAAGGTTATCCTATCCAAAGTGTGAGAGAAAAATTATGTGATCCCTGTCACTAAAGACTACCTAAGGAGAAAATAATAAATTCAACCAGCATTATATAGTCATTAATCACTTTTGGGTGACCTATACCTAAGAAGAAAGAAAAAATTGAGTTAGGGGGTAGAAAAACAGATGAGGAGAGATGAAAAGAGACAAAGAGAGGAAGATTTAAAATATTAAGTAAATAACATAAAATGATGCATTTTTGTAGTAAAACCATACAAAAAGAATGAAAACACAGTTGCTAAAATTGGGTGGGTTTGTTTTTTCTTCTTCATCAAATGTACAGCTTTTCAAATAATATGTTTATTTCTCAAGCAACAGCAGGAATTTAAAAAGTATATTTAATTAATATATAGTTTTTAATCTACTGATTGAAAAAATGTTGCTGTACTTTAAAACAAGAGACATGTTCCTTCGATCTTAGTGGGAAAATTAAATTAGAGCCTCACTGAACTCCAGAAATTATTCTCAGATATGCTTTTTGTTAAAACTATGGTTCATAGCATGCAGCTTTCTTTTATAATGAATTTAAAATTTGCAAATAATATATGTAACATTGTATACTTATCCCAGGATCTCCTTTAATTTAATCCTGCTTCAGTTCCTATTGTAGGAAATGTTGCTTGCACATGGAAATTCCTTTAATATCCGGGCTTGATTAAGCCTCATAATTTTAATTTCATGAAAGAATGAAATAATAAAATTGGTCCATTCTTAGCTTCATATTAAGAGTTAAGTTTGCATTTTGTCTTCATGTTGCAGTTCAATTTAACACGTTATGATTTTTCTTTTGCAGAGGAGGCCTTAGTGCCCTACAGCAAGCCCAGTTTCCCATCTCCAGGAGGCCACAGCTCGTCAGGAACAGCTTCGTCTAAAGGATCCACTGGACCTAGGAAAGCCGAGGTATTGCGGGGAGGTCACCAGCGCAATGCCAGCGACCTTCTTGAAATAGGATATATGGCCTCAAATAGTCAAGGACAGTTTACAGGTGAATTATGTAAGTGTTTGAGGTCATTTAACAGGCTATCCTGATTTAGAGAGTATAGTGCACTAATAACATTGCCGTGTGAAACAAATTTCAGAGTAATTTAAAGTTTGCCCTGATCTGAGAAAAAAATCAATTATGACTTTGAACAAATTGGCTCATAACTTTAATGATTGCTATTTACATCAGTCATTGATGTTTCAAATTGATTTAAACAGTGTAAGAATTGTTTCAAGGTAGGCAAGGTGGCACATGCCTAAAATTTCAGCTATTCAGGAGGCTGAGGCAGGAGAATTGTTTTTTTTTTTTTTTTTTTTCTAAATAGTGCTGGGGATGACCTCAGTGGTAAAGTCTCCCCAGGCTTAATCGTCAATACTTAAAAACATCAATGTAGGCCAATGAATCTCAATACTGAAAGATAATTTAGTTGGCAGTTTTCTTTCCCATGCTAACTGAATTCAATAAAGAAAGGGCAATATACTGGCTTCTTGGTAGTTTAAAAATATTTAGAAAACTTATTTTTTAAACATGGTGAGTCAACCTTGAAAAGTTGTTCTTATTTTGTTAATATTTTGATTATAATGGAATTCTATGAATAAGTTTCTTATTTATTTATTTATTTATTTATTTATTTATTTATTTATTTATTGGTGGTACTGGGGTTCCTGGAAACACTTCTACTTCCGGGCTACACTCCCAGACCTATTTTTATACTTTTTTATTTGGAAACAGCGTCTCTTAAGCCAGCGTGGTGGGCTTCGAACCTGTCCGATCCTCCTGTCTCCACTTCCCAAGCGCGGGGATTACAAGTGTGCACCATCATGTCCAGCAAGTTTATATTTTTGATTAAAGAACTGGCATTGGTAGTCAGTATAGCTAATCAGTTTTCTAAATATAAAATACTAGGTGATAGAGAAAGAATGTTATTGTGTGTCTGAGTAAAATACATTGGCCTCATGTTCATTTCATCAGAAAATTTACCAACATCCCTATTTCCTGTCAGAATTATAACTGCATAGTATTTTCAACCACTTCTTTAAATTCAGCTTAAAAGCAGTTTTGAAAGAATATTCATAGGCTCTAGTATTCTCAACCAGTTACCTGGCTATGTAATATAAGAGAGTAAACTACTTTCATAATTTCTCTTTCTCTCTCTCTCTCTCTCTCTCTCTCTCTCTCTCTCTCTCTCTCTCTCTCTCTCTCCCTCTCTCCCTCCCTCCCTCTCTCTCTCTCTCTCTCTCTCTCTCTCTCTCTCTCTCTCTCTCTCTCTCTCTGCAGTACTGGGGTGGAACAGGGGCATTCTACCTCTGAGCTACACCCCCAGCCCTATTTGCAAAGGGCCTCTCTAAGTAGCTGAGGCTGTTTGCTATCTGTGATCCTCCTATTTCAGCTTCCTGAATGCTGAGATTACAAGCATGCACTACTAAGCCAGGCTCTTTCCTAATCTCTTGAATTCCTCTTATGAAAAATAGAATTACTAAGGACCGGTGTGGTGGCCCATCCCTGTAATCCAGTACTTGAGAAGCTGAGACAAATGGATCACAGGTTCAAGATCAGCCTTAGCAATTTAGTGAGACCCTCAGCAACTTAATGAATTTCTGTTTCAAAATAAAAAGGGCTGGAGGTGGAGCTCCGAGGGACAGCCTACTTGGGTTCAGTGCCTGGCACCACATACATACACACACAAATGGAATTACTATCATACGTGTCTAAATCACAAACTGCTTAGGAGACTCACAAGATGATAAAAAGGGGAATAGGTTCAAACTGAAAAAGATCTTTATTGATCTGAGTTATTATTACTGGCAATTGCTAATCTGATTATTACTGAAATTTATTCCTAATTTTAATTTGATTCATGGCTACTTGGATCTTTCTTTTATTTTGCTTGATTGTAGTCTCAAAAGAAATACAGAAACTAGCTTCCTTTGGGTTTTTAAATCTCCAAATTCTGTGGGATTTCTCCTTCTTTTCTCATCCATATCCTTCCAGCAAAAATAAATGCATGAATACCCTTAATTAGTCTGATGACCTTCTCTTTATTTATTGTCTGGTTGCTTTGATTTGGGTTATACTTGTTAGGAGAGAAGAATGCTTCCTTTTAATATAAGCTTGGTTTCTGATTGTTGCTTTTCTCTCTCTTTAGAGTAACTGAGAGGAGACGTACAAAGCTGCTCTGAAGGGCCATCAGGTCCGAACTCATGGAAGTGATGACACTAAACAGTGCAATGAACAATTTCTTTTATTTATGTACTATTAAAAGAACTGTAAATGCGATGTAAAGACACTCAGCCACACATATCCCACAGATATTTTACTTGTGTTCTTCTCTTGAGTACACCACCCACCTTAACTCTTTCTTGTCAGGAGTATATAGAAAAGAAAGACAAACAAAACTCGCCCTCCAGGCAGAAAAGGATTTTCCTCTGTACATAATTTCTTTTGTGCATTGCTATGCAAGCTCACTCTTCTTAGCTCTGTTCATATTATTGTCTGTTCTCATTGGTCTGTTGTACTATATGTGAATTAATAGGCTGTGGTGCCATATATTAACTTTTAATTGTGTAACTTTTATGTTTAAATTTTGCACTGCAATTTTATTTGGTGATAAGCACAAATCTCTACTCCTCATGACGTGAAGAAAAGATTGAATGTGAAGGGGTTTCTGTACTGTAAGCTAGGTTGGATGATGCTGGTGTAACCAATCATGTTAGGTGGTTTTCGGTTGGGGTGTAGAAATAGAAAGATGCAAAGGAACAGCGGTGTTGGCAAAGTCTTCTTTGAACATCAGGAATAAGTCAAGTTAAAAAAGCAGAAGCATGGCTTTTGCTATTAGCAAAAGTAGGGGTCAAAAGAAGGACGTTCAAGTCTTTAGGCTGAATGCACATCGAAGTACACAGGTAGCAAAGATGTACTAAACTTTCTAAAAAACTAAAAAGATAATTAAAGTTTTATTTAGAATCGACTTCACCTGTCATTGTAATTGACCCATCTGAGAATTACAGCAGGAAAAAGGAAATTAAGGTGTTTCACATGAGCTGTATTTATATTACAGTTTTTTTAAAAAAACATTTTCTGAATTATCATAATTAATCTCTCCAACTGATTAAGTCAGAATATGACATGAAGTTCCCCGAGGAAACAAATAAAATGTACTCCAGGATGCCTAGCAAATAAAATAGCAATTTGTTATGAGGACATACTCAGGCTGCTTCCAAATATGAACTCTATTGCAATATCTTATTTCATCTTTCTAATACATGTACAGTACACACTTGAGGAAAGAGCTGCATCGCTAAGATTGGTGACTTTTTGAAACCAATGCAGTCTATGTACACTTTTATGTTTCATTTGATTCAGAAGGGAAGTAAATGCCACCCAATGTCCAGCCAAATAATAAGTGCTTCAAGAGCAGTGCTCAGAGTATGTTCAGTTGACAGTAAGTAGATTTATTGGAATAAATATTTTGTGGTACATTTTCAAAGATTGGCTACCAACTCAAACCTGTTTGACCCATTTTGAATGAGTACATTAAGAAGGAAAATTGAAAAGGAGAAAAAAATGCATGTTTATACACTTTTTAAATAAAACCAAACCTTGTAAGTGGACATTAATAACAGTGTCCTGCCTCATTTGTTTTCACGGCTTTGAGAACAAGACGTTCCTGGACATCAGTTATGTATGCTCAGAAGAAATGTGACTTTGAGATGTATGTTAGCTACTGTACATGTATAGTCAATCAGTCATGTAGAAGATAACCTTCCTGAAATCCCCACTTGTGACATTCTCCCATGTGCTACCTACACAACCTTAAATTCTATTTCTCCCTATATTTTCTAATATTTTTTCCAATTATATGTTCAGTAGTCAGTACTTTGAAACATATTCAATGTAATGGTCAGGATTAGTTCTCACATAGGGGACTCTTTGAATGACAGCTCATACTCTGCTTTATTGGCTCAGTCACCAATTTGTGTCATGTTGTCATAGCAGAGGGATGATAGAATTAAATGGTTCGTTTTTATTTCCTGAGACTGCATCAGCACAGGCAAGCACAGAATGCAGTGTTCTTTGTGGGCCCCAACGCCATGTGGTTCATTTCTTTACTGAAGAGAAAAGAAACTCTGAGACACACTTAGTAAATACCTTATCATAAACTTTCTACCATCAGTGCCTGAATCGTAATGCAGTTTGATTTCTCTGGGACAAAGAAACTGGGAAAGATGAAGAGTTTCTGCCAAAAAAAAAAAAGTACATAATTATTCACAACTCTGAGATGTGAGGAATTCAGGTGATTTTTTTTATTTAGAAAGTTCCCTACTTCACCTCTATTTAAAGACAAATTTTCAAGAAGTTGGACTCATTTGTACTCCATTGTTATGCTCCTCTAAAATTGAATTTAGTCTAAAACTTAATTTATTACACATATACCACAAACCCTTGACCCCTGGTAACTGGTATTTGTAGGTGATTCATGAACCAAGATTTTATACAGATGGCTTAGAGAATAACGCAGTGAAGAGCTTCATACCTTCCTGATAGTCTTCCATACATAAAAACTAACAGTTGGATTATGTCAATGTAGACCTTGTGGTTGCTTAGAATATGCCTTTAGAATAGTCCACATTGCCTGTTAATTCTGGATTAAAATAAATTGGTCCATCAACTCTTGCACCCAATATATATTATCTTCACATAGATGGGGAGCAAGATAACATGCTCTTGTTAAATGAACTAAGGAATACTAGCGGAAATCAGAAGCCTTCATCAACTTGCAATATGTAAAAAGCTACTAATTAGTATAAGTCAGAATGTCAAATGATGAATGCAGACATGAATGAGAACCCATTCAGGTTCATGTGTTGCTGATTAACTGAATGTGATTAGAAATTTATTGAGCTCACTTTTCTGCAGGTCTATGCAGAGGCCTGCATAAGCCATCATAAGAAATATGGGTGGGAGAGAATGTAACTCCTCTTGCTCTCCTAGATGATTCTGCTGTGCATTCATGCTAGACACAAGCAGTGCTTCAGTCATGTCAGGCAAAGTCTCTTTTGGAAAACTAATGGTATCTGCGCAAACTCAGGTATGCCAGTGTAGGCAATGGAGTCAACCTACCCTCACCCAAACATTTTTATGCCATTTAAAAACTAATTTAGGTTGGTACATGGGGCATCAAAACAGTTGATTCCTCCGCTGGATTTTAATCCACCTCTAGGAAAAATATAGGAAAATCAAGACCAATGTGTAAGGTATAACACACCAAAGGGAAGTGAAACCATTGCAAGTTCACTCGCTTAAATAACAGAATAAACGGTGTTCTATGTCATAGTGCAATGCTGTGAGTATGTAAGTATATTTTCAATGGGATTTGAGTTGAAAGTTTCAATGTGTTTTGGTGGAACACCTCCCAATTTCTATTCAATGCATTTATGTAATCGTCCATTGACAATAAAACAGTGACAATGCCAATGAGCTCTAAACTGTGGATTACCTCCACTCGGAAGTGATTGTGCGACAGTATTAAAGATATGCAGAACCACAACACTTAGGAATGTTAGTTTGTTCATCTGCTTCTGTATGCTGTGTTTCTAGAACTACAGGACAAGAATTAGTGTAAAGCAACATGTCTTGCCACATTATCTTAGAGGTGAAATTGCTTTTATTTTGCTTCTATATAATGCGCACTTCAAATTAAACACCATACACTTTTTAAAACAACATGCAATTTACTACTTTTTTAATCTCATAATTTCAAAAGCATTTATTGTGACTTTAAAAGTGTTGCAAGATAAGGAATTTTGTGGCCATGGGTAGACTTTTTATACTTTGTTTTTATAGATGGATTTTTTTTTAAACTGTAGCTTGTTTAAGTCACCAAACAGTGTCCAAAATCTTAATGTGTTTCATTTGATGTTGTTAGATTGGCAAAGAAATTGACATAAAATTGGTTAATAGTATTGTCAAAGAATTGTGTATTGTGTACTCACTGGGAAAAAAATAAAATATATTCACATTTCAAATTTGTAAAAAAGCCATTTATGTAAAACAAACTTGCTTGTAGAAAAATCAAAAATAGACCATTCTGTCACTTTTAGAACTCACATTTTGTAGCCAAATACATAATCTCATTTTCTAATTTGGGTATGTGTTGAAAAGCCAAAAATGACAGAGTTATAGCAGTCATTAAAGACAAAGATGAATCTGTGCCTAGTACTGGAAAGTATAAACCCTACTCCATCAGTACAAGTTTCCAATTTACCTTCTCCACATCCCTATGACCTTGGGATGATATGACCTTGGGATAGATATGACTTTGGCTTCGAACCTGCACGATCCTCCTGTCTCCGCCTCCCAAGTGCGCCTGGCTAGTCTTTACATTTCTGAAACAGGTTCTCACTGAGTTGTGAATGGCCTAAGTAGCTGATGCTGTCCGCAAACCACAATTCTCCAGTTTTTGCCTCCTGAATGCTGGGATTACAAGCGTGTGCCATCACACCCATCCAAGATGTTAGACCTTTAAAAGTAAAAGACTGGACAGAAAAGAGGACTATCCTATTTTATTACATTTCATAAATATTTTATTATTTGCATTGTAAACTATACCTACAGGATCTGATATTCTGCAGAAGTAGAGTTTCTATTTCCTTTAAAATAATGGTCATACTAGCTGGGCGTGGTGGCGCATGCTTGTAATCCCAACATTTGGGAGGCTGAGACCGGAGGATCGCGGTTCGCGGACAGCCTCAGCTACTTAGTGAGGCCCTCTGCAACTCAGTGAGACCCTGTTTCAAAATAAGGAATAAAAAATCGGGTAGGGGGTGTAGCTCGGAGGTCAAATGCCTTTGGGTTCCATCCCCAGACCCGCAAAAAAAAAAAAAAAAAAAAAAAAAAAAAAAAAAAGGTCATAGTAACAGTAAAAGAAAAAAAAAGTGCTAACACATTCTTTTAAAATATATTTAAATAAAAAAAAAAACCACGATGTAAGCCAGGCATAATTGTGGTTCTCAGACAGCCTCAGCTACTTAGGCCCTTCTGTTTCAAAATAAAGAATAAAAAAAAAAAAATAGGGCTGTAGGTCTAGTTCGGAGGTAGAATTTTCCTATGTTCCATCCTCAGTACTGAAAAAAAACCCCAAAAAAGCATGATGTACATTCACAGACATATCAAATTCCACCACTAAGCCAAACATGAGAAAAAGGAGGGGGAGGGAATGGGGTGAGAAATGAGGAAGGGCTCAATGAGTGATGTGTGCATGTGTGCCTCTACCATCTTGGACTCCATTAAGATGTATGAGTACAATGCACCAATTAAAAATAAAGAAGAAAAAGAAAACATTACTAAGATATTCACAAGGATTAATTGCCCTGAAAAAAATATGGTAAATAGACAATAATTTATATAGTTCCATTTAATTTAGATAAATAATATGTGATTAAGATATTATTAATTATAAATAATATAGCAATATGACACAATGTTTTTGCCAATACAGTAGTTTTAACTAATATATGTGGGTTTAAAACCAAAACATATCAGTTACAAATATGATAAATGGTAAAGCAGTTACAAAATAACCAATACATTATGAAATATGTATTGTAGAAACATATATACATGGCAAAATTACCTGAAAAGTTCTTTAAAATAATACATTATTCTCCCTGATTATTGCATATATTGCCTAGAGAAAAGATATCAATGTTGTAAAACAGTATTCATATAAAACATAATATTGCCGGGCATGGTGGTACACACTTGTAATCCCAGTGCTTGGGAGGCGGAGACAGGAGGATCGTGCTGGTTCGAAGCCAGCCTCGCTGACTTAAGAGACTCTGTTTCTAAATAAAAATATAAAATAGGTCTGGGAGTGTAGCCCGAAGGTAGAAGGGCTTCCAGGAACCCCAGTACCACAAAAAAATAATATTTAATATCTTCAGTTTGTGAAATGTCTATTATCTCTTCCACAGAATAGAGCAGAAGAATTTATGCTAAACTTCGTGTCATAGCAGAAATGTGAA